>NC_053163.1:20676009-20976009 GCF_016835505.1 Polypterus senegalus
GAGCCAGTTAGGAATGACAGCCATTTTTCTACATAGCCCAACCATCTCAAGGGGCTTAAAAGCATTTGGACATTTGACTGACAAGCTGTTCCATGGCCAGGTGTGAGCAGGTCCCTCATTATTTCATTAACTATTAAGCAGTTTAAAGGTCTGGAGTTGATTCCAAGTGTGGAATTTGTATTTGGAAGCTGTCACTGTGAACTCTCAGTATGAGGTCCAAAGAGCTGTCTGTGCAAGTAAAAATAGTCCATCATTAGGCTGAGAAAACAAAGCTAACCCTTTAGAGAGACAGCAGAAACACCAGGAGTGGTCAAATCAACCATTTGCTAGATTCTTAAAAAGAAGGAACACACGGGTGAGCTCAGTAACACCACAAGGTATGGAAAACCACAGAAGACAGCTGTGCTGGATGGTCGCAGAAATCTGTCCTTGGTGAAGAAGAAATAATTCACAACATTTAGCCAAACCAAAAAAACTTTTCCAGAAGTAAACCTATCATTGCCAAAGTCTACAATGAAGAGTGAAAGTAAAGACAAAGGGTTTACCACAAGGTGTAAACCACTAGTAGATCTGAAGCATAGGAAGCACAAATTAAACTTTGCCAGAAAACATTTTTAAAAGCCTGTCCAATTCTGGAACAATTTTCTTTGCAAAAAGGAAACTAAGATCAATATATGCCAGATTGTTGGAAAGAGAGGAATATGGAGGAGAGAACAACAACAACTTTTATTTCTATAGCACATTTTCTTAAAAATGATGTAGCTCAGAGTGCTTTACATGATGAAGAAAGAGAAAAAAGACAATAAATAAGAAAATAAAATTAGGGAACACTAATTAACATAGAATAAAAGTAAGGTCCGATGGCTAGGAAGGCCAGAAAAAACAAAAAAAAAAAACCCTCCAGACGGCTGACATAAATTACCTCAATCAGTCCTCATAGTATTCAGGCTTCACATGGAAGAACTTGATTATGATGGTCATGTGGACCTCTGGCCTTTAATCCATCAATGTAGGGACATCACTGTGTTTTGATCAGATTGCCACCACAGAAAACCGTAAAAAAAAGAATATTAGAGAAAGTAGGGGTTATTACAGATTTCGGAGCCACCATGAATGATAAATGATAATTAATTGAATATATACGGAGCATCAGGATTAAATAAAATAAAGCTATGAGAAAGCCATGTTAAAGAATATGTTGTGAGAATGATCAGCTTATAATCCTATACAACATCATCATGGCACGTGCATACATGGCTGCCAAGGGAAGTCATTTGCTGGTGTTTATCAATGACATGACTGCTGGCAGAAGTAGCAGAATGAATTCTGAAGTATACAGAGCGTTATGCTGTCTGCTCAGATTCAGACAAATGCAACAGAACTGATAGGACGACACTTCACAGTACAGATGGACCAATAAACAAAAACATACTGTGACAGCAAACCAAGTGCTTTTCGGTGCTAAGTAGTGGAATCAATCAATCAATCAATCAATCAATCAATCAATCAATCAATCAACTGACCTCAAACAAATTTTACATGCATTTTACTTGCTGAAGACAAAACTGCACCTGAAGACAGCTGCAGTAAAGACCTGGCAAAGTATCACTAGAGTGGAATCCAGCATGGCCATGGGTTCCAGAATTCAGGCAGTCATTGACTGTAAAGGATTTTCAACCAAAAAGAAAAAGAGCCTCCCAATGGCCAGTGCAGGCCTGGACAGAAATTAAAAACTGCTAAGAATTCTAAAAATGAAAACTATACCCTAATTTAATGTTTCTAATGCTTCTCTCTTGACATTAAGTTCTAGCTTTCTAGATTCTTTTACTCCGAAGCATACATTTTATAATCATTGTACTGTTCTATATACTTTAGAAAAAATATACTTTTCAGTTGTTCCTTACTTATTGCATATTGTGACGTGTGAATCCCTGTCTTGCACCCCAAAACACGAGGCTGAGTCTCATTACTTTAGTGAAACCAACATTATTCCACTTGAAACAGGAACAGCACGGTTATTTATTGTTGCGGGATCTACCACTCTGCTATACACAGACATAGCAATCAGGCAGATTGTGACCAGGTTAGAGACCAAGTAATCTTGTTCCCTACATTTATAATGTTCCTTGCATCACCCATCGATGGCAAGCGCTTATAGCGCAACAGCGATCAACTCGGATCTGATTTAGCTGTAAGCTACTACAGCGTTGGAAGCCCACGGTTGCCCGGCAACAGATAAATTGTCTTCCACTGACCCGGTACTTACGCTTCGGGATGCTCTTCAGTGTGTTGTCCCGTTGGGGGGAGTCCAAACAGAGTTTAGAAACCTTACATCTCCCCCCTCAGGTTTTTCTACACTGGTGTGGGCAAAGTAAGCGTCCAAGCTGGACTCAGCTAGGCGGGAGAGAACATGAGCATTGATGTGTGCAGCCTTGGGGCAGTGGCGAACATCAAAAGCAAAGCCTGTAAACGGATAGACCACTGGGTGAGCCGGGCATTCGTATCCTTCTGTTTGTAAAATGATTGCAGCGGGGCATGGCCAGTCACCAGGGTAAACCATTATCCCCAGAGATAGTAACGGAGGGCTTCCACTGCCCACTTAATCACTAAACACTTCTTTTCAATTGTCAAATAATTGCGCTCTTTGGGTAGCAGCTTTCTGCTGAGAAACGTGATGGGGTGCTGTTCCCCCCTGCTCCAAAACCTAAAGCGCCAACATCTGTTTGCAGAATAAATTCCTTAAAAAGTCTGGATTGCGCAGTACTGGGAATTATGATAAAGTGGCTTTTAGGTCTGCAAAAGCTCTCTCACAGGTGTCAGTCCAGACAACACTATGATTCTTTCTGCCCATTGTCAAAGTCAGTGAAGGGGGGCAGCCTGATGTGCAAAATTGGGAATGAACCGGCTGTAATACCCCATGAGCACGAGGAAAACACAATCCTGACTCTGTGTTTTGAATGGGAATATGCAAGTACCTCCCCCACCTTGTCCATTTGAGGCTTGAACAAATCCTTCCCGTGGAATATCCCAGATAGTGGGTTTCTGACATGTCCAGCTTGCACTTCTTTGGGTTGGCCAACAACCTCGCCAGCTGTAAACTGTAAAGCACTGCCCAAATGCGGACGAGATGAGATTTCCAGTCATTACTGAAAATGACCACATTATCAAGATAGGCATCTGCGTACATGGAATGGGGACATAGGATCTGGTCCATCATTCGTTGAAAGGTGAGCAGTGTGCCATGGAGACTGTCCAACCTGGCCATTGGACCTTACTCTTATTCTATGTTAATTAATGTTGACTTATTTTATTTTATTACTGTGTCTTTTATTTTTCTATTCTTCATTATGTAAAGCACTTTGAGCTACTTTTTGTATGAAAATGTGCTATATAAATAAATGTTGTTGTTGTTGATGTAAATTCAAACAACTCATCCGAAGTGGCAAACATGGTCTTCTTGCAACTGGACTCCTCCAAGGGGTCCTGCCAATAACCCTTCATGAGGTCTACGGTGAAGACATATGAAGCCTGCCCGAGCTTTTCCAACAACTTGTCCACATGCAGCATCTGGTATGCATCAAACTTGGAAATCTTATTCAAACGCCTAAAATCAATACAGAACTAAACCGAACCGTCGCACTTTGAAATGAGTACAATTGGGCTCTGCCATTCAGTTTTGCTTGGCCAAATAACACCTAATTGAAGTATCCGTTGGACTTCCTCGTGTATCACTTCCTTATTGCCTCTGGTAGGTGATATGGGGGCACCTGTATAGTAACACCAAGTGGAGTGACAATCCTGTGTTCTGCAATCAGTGTCTGGCCAGCCA
The DNA here is from genome assembly GCF_016835505.1 of Polypterus senegalus. Lineage (NCBI taxonomy): Eukaryota > Metazoa > Chordata > Cladistia > Polypteriformes > Polypteridae > Polypterus > Polypterus senegalus. The sequence goes on from NC_053163.1 coordinate 20,679,839, forward strand.
TGGCTGAGAAGATGTCCAAGTTCCCCTCAATCAGCGATAGCAATTCCGCTTTCTGGGTGTCAGTTAAATCACTCCCAATAGCAACCTCAGCCCCATCCTCTACACCCTGTTCACCCACGACTGTGTCGCCTCCCACAAAGATAACATCATCCTAAAGTTCGCAGACGACACCACAGTACTTTCTGAGGAGGCTGAGGAAGTTTGGTATGTTGACTAAGATCCTCGGAAACCTACTTTTACAGCTGCATTTTTGAGAGCATCTTGACCAGCTGCATCACCGTGTGGTACAGCAACACTACTGCTATGGACCGCAAATGCCTGCAGAGAGTGGTAAAGACTGCTGAAAAGATCACCAGGACCCCACTGCCCTCTCTGGAGAGCATCTACAATTGCAGAGTCCACAGGAAAAATGCCTCAATCCTCAGGGATAGGGATCCCACCCACCTCCAACACAAACTGTTCACACTTTTACCCTCAGGCAGGAGGTATAGACGTATGAAATGTAGGACTCCCAGGCTAAAGAACTCTTTCTTTCCCAAAGCTATTAGACTCCTAAATAACTGACTGGACTTTATAACCGTGGTCCACCTCATTCTATCTACCTCACACAACTGTATTTGACTTGTCCATCACACACTTACCTGCACAATTACACTTTATACTTCTATTCTGTTTTTATACTTTATGCTGCCTCTGTTACTTATTATCTATCTGCTACTTATTATTTATGTTTATCTTTATACATTGGTTTTGGCATTTGGTGTAGACAGCAAAGAAAGAGTTTCATTGTACAGGGAAACGTGTTTCTTTACTATGCACTGCGGCAGTGACCAGGGGCCTCATGTATAACACCGTGCGTAGAATTCGCACTATAACATGGCGTAAGCACAAAAGCCGAAATGTGCTTACGCACAGAAAAATGGAGATGCAGGAATCTGTGCGTACTCCAACTTCCACGTTCTTCCGCTACATAAATCCCGATCAGTGTGAAAACTAACGTTCGTGCACGCGCTTTATGTAATGCCCCAACTCCTCCCAGAATTACGCCTCTTTGAATATGCAAATGAATATAAATCACCCTTAAACTCAGCTTTCTGTGAAAAGACAATGGGAAAAGCACGGGGGAAAAGGAATAACATACTATTTGGTCAAATAAACCGTGGTATAATCAACAAAAGGAAGTTGATCGAGTGACATAGCGTGTTGGAGAAACTTGAAAGCTCACGTTCACAAAATCGCACAGTGCCGGAAATAAAAAAGAAGTCACATATCAAAGTCGCCGTGAAAAGGCGAGTTGTAGCCCACTGTCTGAGTGTCATATGAAAGCTTATTAGGGTACAGAGAAAAAAAGGCACACAGTGGGGAAAAAGCACGAAATGTCAACTTCAATCTCGACATTTCCACTTTAATCACGTAGTTTATTTTGTCATTAAAGTAGAACATCATAAACTTCATCTTAAAATCTTTTAATTAACCAGTTTCTCAAATCACATCGTAATTAAAGTAGCACATTAAATGCTTTGTTTTGTATTTGATCTTCTACTCGTATGTGCTCTATGTGTGTGAATCACTACTTGCTTCTTAAACTGGCTCTCTTCCTCCAACTGGACACAAAGTCCATTACATTCGTGATATTACAGCTCTCTGAATAACTAAAATACTGAGATGTATACGTGATATCATTTTTATGATGATAGGAGTTAAAGCACATTATTAAACATGTGTTTCACTTTGATGAAATAATTTATTGCAGCAGTACTCAGGGGCGGCTCTAGGCTTGTGGTGGCACTGGGCAGAGGAAGAATCGGTGGCTCCTTCGCCCGCCCATGTCAATATGGTATCTTATGCACGGTGGATGGCCACATCCATTGCAGACACTGCACGGCCGCCTCGTGCTCATGACACAAGCATTTAACTTTTGCCGAAATGTGTCGCTGCGTTTTTAGCTGTGTTGTTATTTTCTCTTTCTGTTTTATATTCAATATATATTGGCGTAGCCGTCACTGCAGTCAGGGCTTTTCTTTCCCCAAGTAATCAATCGCCACACAATCAGCTCTGTAATAGAAGTTAAGCCATCTGTAAGCTTAGCTACCGATTCTTCGAAACGCTTAAGGAACATTGAAATATCTTCGTAGTACATGTTTAATTATTCTATCCTTCACACTCCCAGTGAAGAATATAGATTATTTAAATGAAGTTAAAGTTTTATCTGTATAATTTAACAAACATATTTTGCTGCATTTCACCTTAAAAATGATATTGTCATCATATGTAAATACGCGCTTTATAAAGTGGCTCAGGTTGTGCGATATTATAACTGCAGTGCAAGTTTACAGTGAGGTGATTGTACTTATAAGTACAAACCGTTCTACAAGGTGCAATTGATTGAGTGCAGTTCTTGGGATGAAACTGTTTCTGAACCGCGAGGTCTGTACAGGAAAGGATTTGAAACGTCTTGCCGTGGCTGAGACAGCGTGTCCTTGAAGCTGTATATCGATAATTGTCTTTCCGATCAGCTGCTGCTGTGATTCACACTCAGATACAGTGATATAAATACTCCAAGTGGTGCAGTGAGAGTAATATGGAAAAAGATGATCTGCTGTGGCAACTCCTAACGGTTGGAGCTGAAAGAAGAAGAAGGAGAAGAAGAAGGAGAAGTGAGAGTAACAACGCTAAAGCAGTTATGGTATTTGGAATACTATGGCTGTTCCCTGGACCATTATATTGTTACAAGTTCATTACAATCAGATGCGTTACACTAATAAACGATATGCGGTTAGTTTCAGTGTATTTATAAAGCCGCATCAGGAAAATAAGGAGTAACCACACAGGAACAGTAGCACTGCTCTGACACTGGGTGCCGCCAGTCTGCAAAACCGAGCGGAGAACTTGCGTACGACAAGGTATGAGGTACCGTGGAAAAGTGCGTGGCTTTACGCCAAGTGTAGGTTTTATACATCGCGATTTGAACGAAAAAGTTCTTACGCAACATTTCTGTGCGTACGCACCGTTTATACATGAGGCCCCAGGACTTTGTGACGGTCGTGCCATTCCTTTTAAAGAATAATATGCAAAATTTGTATGGGTTTCTGCTGCCTGGGAATTATGACTTTATAATTCACAGGGGACATACACTTTTCTACCACTTACAGACTGCTGGCCCTTGCTATTCAACCTTAAATTTATATGGGTCAGATGGGATCAACATCAGCATACCATCACCCTTAAACTTGTGGAGTTTACTCGTCTTGTCATAATGACATTTTTGTGCTTCCTGCATGCGCTGCTGATGCTCCACCACAATAGAGGACAACCAGTGTAAGAGTTATATTTGACCACTGCTCTATGTGTGCACCTGGCATGTGTCTGAGTCTCATATCCTTCTGAGCTTATGCTTAAAAGCTGACGCTGTTATTTTATTATTCACTATGATAAATGTATTTCTTGTTACTTCATATAACCCCTTAAGAGAAAATGTTCTTCTGTAGTTCTAAGTTTCCTGTTTTTGTATCAAGCAGGATCATAAAATGAATTAGGCCATTGTTCTTTACTTTTTTTTGTAAAACAAGATGTATGTGGCAAAGTTCACACATCTCCTAAAATAAAAATAAGAATGAAAAATATACATTCAAAAAGTCACGTACATCCTAAACAAACAGGACTATCAATCAAATTGTGGTCATCTAAGGTATCAACATCTGCCATGTCCTGTTAGCAACTAGGTGTAACCAATCCTGTTAAAAGTTTTCTGAATTTGTAATGAATTCCTTTTAAAGAATAGAGACCTAATCAATGGATTGTATAAATAGAGCGCAGAGGACACTTTTTTCTTTGTAAAAAACACTGATATGATGCTTTTTGCCTCTTCGGAGATTTAGATAAAGAATAACGATTGATGCTTTCTCTTACCTGTGTTTTATTGCCTAAATCGGGGCATTCCAGGGAGGGGGGTGTCTTTATTCATAATTTTTTTTCCACACTTGACAATCTACTCTTGCAACAAAATGACTTGGTCGACAAACTTTGCCCCAGGGGGCATTTCACAAGTCCCTGTCCATTCATCCCGAAAAATGTCCAACATCCCATGTGGTCACCAGCCATATAATAGTTTGAAAGATACCACAGTATCCCAGGAAGTTGGATCGTCATGGGCTATCTGCTGAATCATCTGTTTTAGGGTTTTATTAAATTGTTCAGTCAGGCCATAGACCGTGGAGTGTAACTGCTTAATTCCAAAACTTTCGCATAGCTGCTTCATGATGCGAGGCATTAAGGGTGTGCCCTGATCAGTGAGAATCTTGTGAGGGATACCAATAAGTGTGAAAATATCCAAGAGTGCTTTTGCAGTAGTTCGGGCGTCCACCTGTCGCAGCACTGCTATTTCTGGGTATCTTCAGGTGTAATCATTAACACAAGCATATACTGTTAGCCACTTTTACTCCTGGGAAGCCGGCCAACAATATCTAATCTCACCCTCTCAAAGGGGACGTCTAAAATAGTCATTGGTACAAGGGGTGCCCTGGCAGGTCTGTGAGCGGAAACTATTTGACAGTCGGGACAGGCCTTACAAAATCACTCCACATCTCGGCTCATATTCACCCAAGAAAAGCGTTTCGAAATGTGTTCCCTCGTCTTTTTCACTTTGAGGTGACCCCCCAAAACATGATTGTGAGTGATTTTCAAAACCTTCTCTCTGTGCTCACTTGGTACTACCAACTGCTTGATACGCCCATCACCCATGTAATCAGGAATCACCTGATACAAAAAACCATCCTTAAGTAAAAAATGAGGTGTTTTAAAATTCGGGTCCTCTCTCTCCCGATAATGAGAGTCATTTGGGACGTGGGCTTGTCTGAATGCAAAATCCAAGATGTTATTGGCACACTGTAGGCAAGTAAACTCCGCCAGGACGACAGTCTCTGCTTCGTCTGTGTTTGATGCTATTTCGTCTTTGTCCAGCTCTGTATTGAGTATCCGGTCTGTGGAGGCTGTTGCGTGCAACGGCATGGAAAACTTTGGCAGCTGTCTTGGGTTTTCACTTGAGGATGATGATTCGCCCCCCAGCTCACTGGACAACTTAAATTTCAAACCCATTTCCTTAACTGACATTTTCTGTGGTGAGCCCCTCTCTATCCACTATGGGGGTAGGCCCTCTGCAGGTGGTTAAGACCCATGGGAAGAGGGCATTCCTTTTTCTTCTTAGTTGTGGCCAGGGTGAAGTGTCAGATATGGCAGTCCAAACCTTAAAGTTCCTCCCTTTAAATTTCTGGGGTCTGCTGGAGCAAGTCACGGAGGACTACACAGAGGTTGCTACCAGAGTCCAACAGTGCCGAGCATTCCCATCCACCCAACGTAATAGCAATCTTAAAACTGTCCTCCTTTAACATCTCAGGGGAAACTTGCGAGCCGCATATCTGGGCCAGACTGATAGCCATTGTTTGTGCAGGTGGGAGGTGACACTCTTGAGCCAGTTGTCCCAGTTGATCACAGCAAAAGCAACTGCATTTAGTCCGCACTATAGTGTTCACAATTTAGCGTCTTCTGCTCATGGGGCTGGCGACCCAGAAGGTCTGTGCTGGATGGATCGAAATCGGGGTGAGGCCTTGATAGCCCTGTTGTTTCCAGGTGGCTTGTGCCTCCTCTAGTGGGTGGGTCAGATCCAACAGCGAGTGGACGTCGTTCTGTAGCATTTCCCTACAGAGACTCTCGTCTGTCCCTGATAGGACTGCATCAATAGCGAGCTTCTCCACAATGCACTTAAAAGGGTCTCCATGAATCCAGCTTTGAATCAGGTCCACTAAGCCCTGGATCTATCCTCGTACAGGGTGATCCAGATCAATATGCCACAGCTGAAACTGGCGCCCCTTGACTTACAGCCATGTGGATGAAAATCTGTTGCATCATGTAGTCATAATCATCAAGCCTTTTGGGAGGGAGATTACATATGGTTTGGAGGGCTTCTCTGGATAAAAAATGGGATAAAATAGCTATCCAGGCTCCCCTGTCCAAGTGCATCAAAGTTGCCATATGTTCAAAGCAGAATAGGAAACACCTACGGTCGTCTGATAGAGCCATCTTTGGCAGCACATCTCGTGGCCACGCCTAACCAGCGGGGATTACCGGAGTCTCATCTTGCTCTGGGTTTTGCTGTATTTCTTGGGGATCCATCAGTGCAAGGACCCCCTCCTGGTACCATGTGACATGTGAGTCCTTGTCTTGCACCCCAAAACATGAGGCTGAGTCTCAGTACTTTAGCAAAACCAACTTTATTTTATATGCAAAATCATTTTGATAAATAGAAGGATGACTGGAGTCCCAAAAAAAAGTTCGGGTGCCAACCAGGCCATCCCATTTAATGCAATAGTCCAAAAAACTGAACACAGATACACGGTTGGTGGCACAACAGAAATCAGGCTTTTTAATTGCAGTCAGTCAACTAGGCACATTAGGAAAAGGAGATCATCTGAGCAGGTCAGTCACAGGGAGTTGTGTCATGTGGAGGTTTCTCACTGAAGTGAGATGTCCTTTTCTATGATTGACTAAATTTTATAGTATCTCAGTCCGCAACAGACGGGGCCTCTGGGACACTGGTGGGCGGGGGGGGAGGGGGATTGGGGAGTTTCTTTGCCCTCAAGGGGCAGTTTCTCGGTGCTGTGGAGACAAAAACAGATGACAAGGTTAGCAACCACTCCCCCTCTAGTCCTTGGGCAGTATGATGACACACCTTAATACAGTCAGGATGGTGATCCTCAGGGACCCATGCATAACACCTTATATGTAAACTTATGGAAAGCTGTTGTATAAGACATATACATAACTTACAACTCAGCATTAACTACAAGAATTACCTAACACAGGATACAAGGAATAACTGTCCATAAAACATTAACTTTTTTTGCAAAAAAACTCAAAATCAGTTTGATCATGTCTCAATCCATACCTTGCATTTTCGATTCAGCATTAAGGGGTACTTGCCAAATCAAGGATCTCAGGTTCAGGAGCAAATCTGAACAGAATAAGGAGCAGAATAACACTTTCAGCTTGCCAGATAAGTGATTGACTGTTAACAATATTCTTCTTCCACCCTCTCTAATGACTGTTCAACTACACCACATTATCTATCAGGCTGTTCATCTGCTTCACTGTTTTATTCAGTAGATCATTACTTACTGTATATACAGTTTAGATTTAAAATACAAATTTGTATATCTAAAGTTGTGTAAAGCTGCTTAATTTGTTTACTTTGTAAAGTGACTTGTGATAGTACAGTATATGAGTAGTGTAATATGAAGTAAAATAAAAATTTCATTGATTGACAGGCCATGACAGCTGATATTATCTGAGCATATAGTTTGTAGCTGCTTAGCTTTAAAATATTACATAAAGTGGCAAGTGTATGTGCTTAAGTGTTCAAGAAGTAATTAAGGATGTTGTATAACAATTCACAAGAAGGTTCATAGAACCTTAATGCCAAAAATGAAGTTTTACCAATAATTTTTAAAGTACTTAAAAAAAGCTGGAAATATAAATGGCGTACCATTTAATCAATTATTTTAAACTGAAGTTTAAAATGTATACAAATTACTTGATCCCATTGATGTCATATTTGATGCTGTGAATAACTGTGAGTTTTGTGCTACTGAAAACACTATAGATATGATGATATTTGAAGCAATTTAATAAAATGTATTACTTCAGCAATTTCTCTAGCTGCAGGACAAGTAAACTTTGTAGTCCATCAATAAGATAAACAACATGGCATAGTAAACTGTAAATTATTCCACTGCACCATATTAGATGACAATATTACTGTTAAATATAAATAAATTGATTTGTGTCCAGCTTCTCAGATAAGGCTGCTCTAGTGACAGTACCAGAAAAAGAAGTGGGGTGGAATAGGAACGGTAGTATACAAGCATCCTCTAAGAATCAGCCTAGATTTTCGTTCCTAAGTTTATGTTTTTTCATATATAGGAATACAAACCAATTATAGCAATGACACCTAAGCCTTCTACATTCGTTGGTTTTTGAAATGCTAAAATAACGTGTCCCACCAAGGCAACATCAATATATAAAAACTTGTTCAGAGTAAGAAAACTATCGGCAATTAAAGCCAATCATTAGGCCAGTGATTCTGAACCAGTGTGGAACAGGGTGCCACCCAGTGGGCCTCAATGGAATTGCTTAAATGAAAGGAATTGCAACAAAACTGCTTAAAAGCCATCCATCCATTTTCTAAATCCACTCTGCTACTTAATCGACACAGTAACCTTTCACAAAAACAAGCAATAGATCAGGTTTTTAAAGAGAAAATGTGAAGAGAGTGATTCTTCTGGCATTTTTTTAAGTTAATCAAGTGTGTGGTCTAAAAATACAACTCTGAATACATCAAATATGCATTCACAATGGCAGGCAACAATGCTAAACAAAAGCACAGTGTGCTTTAAAACCGTCAAAGATGACTTGACATTTAAACACAAAACATATTTCGTATGTTGGAAAACCTAAAAAATATTTTCAAAGGAAGTAAGACAGGTTGTGACACAACAGAAACCCATAAGTATATTAACAACACACTTGGAAGCTGTTTTCAAAGCTCAATACATAATAACTGCTCAAAAAGCTTTTATTAAGAAATCCATCACAATAGCAGAGGATCTAATCCTGCTTAGTGCGCTGGATGTGTGTTGGGAGGTAATGGGGGAATATGCGGCAACCAAAATCTAGTCCATACCACTATTGAACAACACACTGAGACTGAGAATTTATTATTTGGGTGGTGAAATAGAAAGTCAACTTGTGGAGAGAATAAAGGCAAATACTTATTTTGTCATATACTTGGATGAGTCCACAAACTTCGGTAATGCAGTTTTATTGTTGGCTTTTGTGAAATATTGATGGTATGACAATCTTCAAGAATATATTTGTTTTTGCAAGAAATATCTGACTAAAACAATGGCAGAAGAGATAGTACAATATATTTATGATTACTTCACAGAGAAAAGAATCATTAGGGAGTATTGTGTGGGCATTTGCACCAACAGCGCTGTGTCAATGATGGATATACATTGTGATGATGTCAAACAAATTCAAGAAAGGGCACTGGAGACAAAGTGAATACACTGTTTCGTTCATTGGCATAATGTCACTACAACAGTGTGATGTCATGACAGTTGTGGTGAAAACTGTCAACTACATAAGTAAACGTGCAATTCATTCAAGAAGTTTTGCTCTTCAGTGTGAGAGAATGGATATCAATTATTTGCAGTTCTTGTGTGCTCTCTCTCTCTCTCTCTTTCTGTTTCTTTTCTTTTCTGTTGCTGTATTTAATAGGAATTGTCTTATCTCAGTAATCAAATGGCATTTTTTAGTTATGTGTCTTATCAATGATTGATTGATTATGTGTCATTTTCTCTTTTTATATTATAGGTCAGTATTTGCTTGACAAATGATTGGACAGATTTTAAGAAAGTGGTGAGTTTAAATTAACACATTCTGTCTTTGTCAAATCTGCCATATCAGTACTGCATTTTAACTTGGAATTGTGCAATTTATCAATTATTAGATGTGCTAACCATCTAAGATGGGTCAAAATGCAAGTAATCAATGTAGAGCTCAGAGGTAACATTTGGAGTGCACCATCTGTTTAGATGTATTTTGTAATTCATAATGTAGATAAATACGTTATGTTTGTCATTCCAACAGATGGCATGTCACAAACATAATGAAATCATTGCATTTGTCACTCCAACAGATGGTGCATCACAAACATTTGTAATAATAAAATGCACTGCAATTCTTCATTCCTGCAGGTGGCTCATTACAAACATTACCACTGCTTTTGCAAAACCCATACCAAATGGTTTATAACAGAGACATAGCAACTGGAAGGACTCACATATGTACAGACACATACACTTGTCCTTTTATTAAGGTGGATAAGCTGATTTTTATCCATCTAGCAGTTACTTTCTTTTGGGATGTATTAATGTTTGCAGTGCAGTGCCGTGTGCCCGTACAGACACGCAGACAGTTATCCTTTTATTAGGATAGATTATTTTGTTTATGAATATGGTGTAGAATTTGTATGTGTTGTTCAAATAAAACCCCTTTCTTTAATTTTGGACTTTTTAATACAGCAGTTATAGCAATACCAAACAGCCATAAAGAAAACAGAGGAAAGTGATCACAAATAAGAGATGGTTCACAGACATTTAGACAAGCTACGACATAAACCAATCCCAACATTTACAAGAGTTTAATGACTAAAAAAAAAACATACCAAAAATTTCAATCGTAATAACTAGATTGTATTTTGAAAGGAGCACACACTCCCTTGAAGAATAGTTTCTCGTATGTCATACTCAACTGAAAGACTACAGGTACACAAATCTCAAAGGAGGTGTTTGAAGGAAAACATACCCTAGGAAAAATAACCCTTATCTTTACTTTGAATGCTTTTTAGCCTTTTAAAACAAAGATCTAGGTAGGTAGCACATCATTAATGGTCTCAATGGCCCCTTCTTTTTTCTTGTCCCCAATAACCAGAACATTCCTGGTTATTTTAAAATCTCATGATTAACTCTCAGCTCTGCCTTGTCCAGTAGTTGCCTCTGAATGTTTACCTAGTCCTAAAACTAACACATTTTTATACTTTACATGTTTTGTAGTGCAAGATAAAATATTTTTATATTTATGTATGAGTAGAAGTCAGATCTTTATATAAATAAATAAAAAAAACAAAAAAAAAATCACAAATATGTCCACACAACCATTTAAATTATGAATTTGCATTGATGTTTTTATTTCTTGTTGTATTTGTTGCACACTGCATAGCCAAATTTGAAAATGAGACCAATTCACAATTTGATCAGCTATTTCAATTGTTAATGTTTGAGCTTTTCAAAATGAGCTCATTCCTTTTTTACAGCACCTGATGTTTTGAATTATTATGGGTTTTCAGGGTTTGTGAAATATTAGTTTTAGAATTTAATTAGGCTGACAATAACTGAACTGCATGTAAGCTTTATAAACTTAAAAAGAAATACTCATTTTTTACTCCAGCAAATGTTTTCTATTATTATTTACCTTGTACCTCCTGGAAAATTATTCTTCCACTATAATGAAACCCTTTCTTATTGTGTTATGGTATGTACTGTAAATGTTATTCTGGGTTCAGGGTCTTCTTAAGAGCACCTTAATGAGTATACTACATTTTATCAGGTGACTATGTCAGACGGTATCACAATGATCTCATACTAATTGACTTGTTCATAGAGTACCTTAATTATGGTCTGCCTTAAGATTATTTTATTTGCAGGTTAATGTACTATAGTTGTAGTGAGTTATGTCAAAAATTCATAGGCAGTTCTGAAAGGCATTTTCATTCTGTTGTCATTGTTGTCATGTCACAGCACCAGAAGAATTTGTTTGTACCACGGCCAGCCAATGATTTCTGTGAAATGTATTTGCTTTTCCAAAATAGATGTTCATTTTTTCATGGTATTGTCATTTTTCTTCCATTTCGTTAAGAAATTATAGTTAAGTATGGACATGTGCTTGAGTATAACCCTAAGTGTACTGCTGACCTATCTGAGTTTGATACTATCTTCATCTGATGTAGCCGGAACAAATAGTTTCCATCCTTTCATGATTCTCATTTTCAATTCCATGTTTATCTTTCTTTTCTGACATATGCTTACTTACACGCTACACTGAAAAAAGTATAACATTGATGTTGTTCATTCAACATAAATTTTCTCTTTCCAGCAACTTAAGATTAGTCATTTAGTGTTGCAGCTTGAAATATTTGGTTTCAGATCTCAATCAAAGTAAAAAAAAATTGTTTGTACCAAATTAAGTTATGGTGGAGGGAATAAACATAAAAATCCTATTTCATTTAACTTAATATTTTAGGTTGTTCATGTGCTGTGTTTGGGGGCCGTTTGTATATTCTTTCGGTCGAACTTTCCAGTTTGATGGCTTTCCAACTGCCAAAAAAGAAGAACAACTTTAAAAATAGATTTACTTCAGTAAAAAAAACAAGTGAATTGCACCCAATAACTCTAAATGATTTGTCTCAGCTTAAAAATTGTGGGATCAATAAGCTAAAAAGAATTATATTGGTGGCTCCAGCAGACCCCCGTGACCCTGTATTCGGATTCAGCGGGTTAGAAAATGGATGGATGGATGGATGAATTATATTGGTTCAGATTGAAAATATTAAGTGTGAATCATCACATTTTTTTTTTCAGTGTAGTTTTGAAAACAGAAAGTAGTTCTACTGGACTTTACCCAGACACCTGCCTTTTTATTTCCAGATGACCTCTTCTGCAGAGAAAAAGCTTTGAATAGAATTTATGTTGTCTGAGTCTTTTCAATGTATATCTCACATGAGAGATAACATCACTCAAACTTTTTAATTATTTAGTACTAGCTGTGTAAGCCCATGTTGTAAAAAGCCAGGGCTCCCAGAAACCATGGATTCTGGCACTTCAATCAATCATTCGCATCAGTTGTGCTAAGCGAGTTTCTCTTTTCTCTGCAGTTTCACTTTGGCAACAGAGTCGCCTTCTTTGAGCTTCATGCTGTAGCCTTGCACTTCTGGACCGGACAGACACACACACACACACTTCCAGGTGTAGACATTTATATATAAGAATAACTAAGACTATCATGCCCACTATATTACAAAAAATTGCATTGACAACGTTTTGGAAAAGTGCAGGTGCATTGGCAAGCCCATATAGCATTATTTTTTGCTCATTGTGGGCAGAAGTAGTGTTAATCATAATCTTCTACTCATTTCCCTACCTGATTTTTTTATAGTTGTAAGCACTATGAAGACCACATTTCATGAACAAGGTAGAGCATGTGACCTGATTAAGCATGAAAGAATTTAGCTTATATTTTAACAGGAGAACAGAGAGATGTAGTTTCTTAATCAATTAAATACCGATAAAAATTTTGGCTGGCCCTGAGTGAAGAAGAGACAATGTACCCTCTAACATGTTAAGTACAACCAGGAAATGTTTGAACAGTTTGAATTTCTTAGCCTAGTGTTTAGCAACAAATATTCAGTGACACATCTCTGATCCTGTTATCTCTCTAATATAAAAAAAAATTCTGAAGAGAAACACTAGGGTGTCGAGACGTGATCACGGAAGATACTTAAAAGAAACCCCGAGATGAAAGAGATTGGCCACGGAGCGTCTCACGGGGACCTTAAACATGAGACTTTGCACCAAGAGATTGAACCCGGACCGTCTCGCGATGACATGGAACATGAGATTCTTGTAAGACACCCTGCTTACAATCAATATCAAATAAGACCACGAGCAGCAAAACAATTAGTTGTGTAAACTAAGGCTTTGAGCACACACAGATCCAGGGCTCTCAGCGCATATAAAGCATATAAGGACAATACGTTATAAATGAAACACAGACGACTAAGCGAAGAAGAAAGCAGGGCGATGAAAAGAGACTCAAAATCGATGGAGAGAAAACAAAGAAAAAGAAGAATCTAGGTGCAAATTCAGAAAATAAGGAAAGTAATTATCAGCCCGGAACAAGTGAAATTGAAAAAAAGCACATCCAATCGAGCTCAGAATTAAAAGACAGAGAGTAAAAGAAAAAGTAGAACTTCATAAAGACGTTCACAAATGTTGGCGCTATACAAATGTAGAGCAGGTTAGAGATTATGAAAGCAGTGGAATTCAAAAGGCACAAAAAATAAAATGTAGGCGCGAAACACATGCAGAGCAGGATACAGAATATGAAAGCAGAAAAAAACGACAGTGTCAAAACAAAGAAAGTAAACATCGCATTAGTGCAAAGAAAGAGAAATTATTACTCGGAGAAATAACGAAAAGGCGAACAGAGATCGAATATATAGACATGGGTGATATGTCAGAAGTATGTAAATATTGTAAGGCTTTGACGTTTAAGTCAAGAGAATTTCAAAAACGGAATTTACCTCACATGCATTTATTGGTTACTTTGCAAAAAAATTATTAACTGCTGCTGATGAAGATCGTTTTATCTGTGCTGAAATTCCAAACAGAGAAAGTCTATCCTGAATTATGGTACGTAAGTCATTAAACACATGTCTCACTGACCTCATTAAAAAGATTCAGCATATTAGGACTCTAAAGATTCCAAATATTGTTTTTAGAGAAGTTCTGAAATAAAAGTGAAACTAATGAAACAGCAACGATTCAAACAAAAAAAAATCTTAAAAGTGTGTATCTGGAAAACCAAACACAGGGATTGGTGAGCGAAGCGAGCAGGGGGCGAAGTCCCCTAGTCTTTATTTATAAAACTGTAAGACTTCTTTGTTTGCCATGCATAAACTCATGCACCCAAGCCTTTGAAGCTTAATTGACAGTTTATGCCATGACACATGTACAGTGATCCCTCGCTATATCGCGCTTCGACTTTTGTGGCTTCACTCCATCGCAGATTTTAAATGTAAGCATATCTAAATATATATCACTGATTTTTCACTGGTTCGCGGATTTCTGCGGACAATGGGTCTTTTAATTTCTGGTACATGCTTCCTCAGTTTGTTTGTTTAGTTGATTTCATACAAGGAACTCTATTGGCAGATGGCTGAGAAGCTACCCAATCAGAGCACATATTACGTATTAAATAAAACTCCTCAATGATATACGATATGCTTCCATCGCGGTGCTTCACACACTTAAAAGCTCTAACAGCACGTATTGATTTTTGATTGTTTGCTTTTTTCTGCCTCTCTCACTCTCTCTGGCATTCTCTGCAACTGACGGAGGGGATGTGAGCAGAGGGGCTATTAGCACAGAGGCTGTTTGCTTAGAAGATACGTACGCTACTCTACAAAATGCTGAAAGACTAACTTCACATTGATACCTTCGTTGCGGCCACTTTATCGCGGTGCTTCCACTTAAAAGCCCAACAGCCCTATTGATGTTTGATTGTTTACTTTTCTCTCTCTCTCTCACTGACATTCTCTGCTCCTGACGCGCACTTCTTTGAAGAGGAAGATATGCTTGCATTCTTTTAATTGTGAGAAAGAACTGCCATCTCTGTCTTGTCAGACAGCGCAGTTTAAACTTTTGACTAAAGGGTGTTATTTCATGTCTAGAGGGCTCTAATAATGTTAAAAAACGTATTTAGAAGGTCGTAAACAGGTTTTCTATGCTCTAACTGCGAAAATATGAGATTTATAAATAAAGAATCCTACTTCGCGGAAATTCATTTATCGCGGTAGAGTCTGGAACGGATTAACTGCGATAAACGAGGGTTTACTGTAATGCAGTCCATCAGTTGGATGATAGTAGGCCCAGAATCGGACTTCATGTACTTCTCATGGCTGGCACAGATGCGGCAGCACACTGGACCTCACAGGATGTGTATGACCACACATGCTGCTGTACTACTCAAGACAAGTACAGCCAATTGATCACCCTGTTGGTCTGACATGAATTGGGCTTTAAGTCCCTCACATGACTGGCACAGACATGGCAGCGTGACAGACCTCACAGGATATGAACAGCTTTGTGCCCCAGTGTGCTATTTTACACGTTCCTGACATGACAACGATGGCCAACCAAACACGTGGCTGATCTGACACAAACACAATCCCTGACTTATTCACATGACCCAGAGTGGCTGTGATTGAAGCCTTCAACACAACATACACCTCCTCATGCAGCACTGACAGGCAAGGCCACCAGTGTGTAGTGCCCTACATCACTGACATGTCAACTACGGCCAAGAGATTACACTACAGGTCTAACACAAAACCAACTTTGGCAACTGTAGACCTTCGCAATAACTTTGACAGAGTGACTAGGACTAGGAAGTGCATGCACCAGTTGCTCCAACATGCATTCCGGCCACATCCTAGACGGGTAAAGAAATGTATATTATAATCTTAAATTAGATTGACTAGAGTCCTTATAATTTTTTTTTTTTTTTTATTATTTTATTAATTTTATTACAATCCATACACAGCAATCAAGTTTTTACAAAAAAAAGAATTATGTTAAGAACAGATCGATCCCCACCCCTGAGAGAGAGAGCAAGCCAAACGTGTAAGATTTAAGGCTTGTAAACATACCTAAGTTAATAAATTCTCTGTGCTTTATAAACTTATTTTAAAATATTACTGATTAGATCCTGCCATGTTTTGAAAAAAGTCTGTACGGATCCTCTAACTGAGTATTTGATTTTTTCCAATTTTAAATAATATAACACATCAGTTTCCCACTGACTTAAAAGAGGAGAGTTTGGGTTCTTCCAGTTTATCAGAATGAGTCTGCGTGCCAACAGTGTAGTGAATGCAATCACAATTTGTTTGTCCTTCTCCACTTTAAGCCCCTCTGGAAGAACCCCAAACACAGCTATTAATGGGTTAGGAGGGATTGTGAATCCAAGGCTGTCTGAGAGGTAATTAAAAATTTTTGTCCAGAATGATGTTAATTTGGTGCAGGCCCAGAACATGTGACCCAGTGAGGCTGGGATTTTGGTTGCAACGTTCACAGGTTGGATCATGCCCTGGAAACATTTTGGACAGTTTTAGTCGAGACAGATGTGCTCGATATATAATTTTGAGTTGTATAATTGTATTCTTTGCGCATATGGAGCTCGAGTGAATTCTCTGCATTGCTACTTTCCACTCCTTTTCTGATATATTAATTGAGAGATCATTTTCCCAGTGTCCTCTTGGATCTTTGAAAGGAAGGGATTGTAAAATGATTTTATATATTGTAGAGATGGAGTCTAATTCCTTAAAATTGAGCAATATTTTTCCAGCGTGGATGAGGGTGCAAGATGAGGAAAATCTGGAAGGTTCTGTTTAACAAAGTTCCTGATTTGAAGATAGTGAAAGAAATTGTAGCTGGAATGTTAAATTTGGAATGTAATTGTTCATAGGATGCAAAGACGTTGTCTATATAAAGATCTCTAAGCAAGTTAATTCCAAATTTTTTTCCAGATATTAAAACTGCATATGTTTGTGAAGGTTGAAAGAGGTGGTTCTCTTGCAGGGTGCCACAGATAGAAGCTTCTCCGTCTTAAAATGCTTTCTACATTGGTTCCAGATTCTAAGTGAGTGGAGCACAATTGGGTTATTAGTGTATTGCCGATAGCGTGTGTTTATTGGAGCACAGAGCAAGGAATACAAAGAAGTACTGCAGGATTTTACTTCTATTGCGGTCCAAGCCTGTGTATGTTCTTCTATTTGTGTCCAGGTTCTTATCGCCTGTATATTTGCTGCCCAGTAATAAAACTGGAAGTTAGATAGAGCCATGCCGCCTTCTGCCTTTTGTCTTTGTAGGGTCGCTCTTTTGATGCGTGGATGTTTTGAATTCCAAATAAATGAGGTTATTGTTGAATCTAATTGCTTAAAGAATGATTTATTAATGTATATTGGGATGTTTTGAAATAAAAAGGAGCTTAGGAAGAATATTCATCTTAACAGTGTTAATTCTTCCAGCTAGTGTGAGATGAAGGGTTGACCATCTATGCAAGTCTTGTTTAATTTTTTCCATGCAGACGACGAAATTTTGTTGATAAAGAGCTTTATGTTTACTTGTGATGTTTACCCCGAGGTATTTAAACTTTTCTGCAATGATAAAAGGTAGGGTGTCTAATCTAATATTATATGCTTGAGAATTCACTGGAAAGAGTACACTTTTATTCAGATTAATTCTGAGACCAGAGATCTTTTGAAATTCTGTGAGTGCTGCTAAGACTGCAGGCACAGAATTTTCTGGGTCCGAAATATACAGTACCATATCATCTGCATATAATGAGATTTTCTGTTCCAGTCCTTCTCTGCTAATCCCCTTTATCTGATCAGTATTTCGACAATGTATTGCCAGTGGTTCAATGGCATGCAAACAGCAGCAGTGACAAGGGGCATCCTTGTCTTGTGCCACGTTCTAGTTTAAAGTAGTCTGAGCAAATGTTATTAATGCAAACTGAAGCTTCTAGCTATGATTTTAGAGAGTATTTTAACGTCGTTATTCAGAAGTGAAATTGGTCTGTATGATGCACATTGTAATAAATCCTTATTTTGTTTTGGAAAGACAGTGATTAATGCTTGGCGAAAGGTTTGTGGAAGAAATTGGTTATCTCTGGCTTCTGTAAATGTTGCTAATAGGAAGGGAGCTAGCTGAGCGGAGAATTTCTTGTAAAACTCTGCAGGGTAGCCGTCAGGGCCTGCTGCTTTTCCACCTTGGAGTGACTTTATAGCATCTAGTAATTCTGATAATGCAGAGGTTTATCAAGTTCCTCCACACTAAAAGCGTCAATTTGTGGTATCTGTAATGTATCCAGAAATGCATTAGATTGTATATTGTCTTCTTTAAACTCAGTAGTATATAGGGATTTATAGTAGTCTCTGAAAGTGTGCATTATATTATTGTGTTCGACGATTTTATCTCCGTTAGTGTTAGTGATTACCAAGATTGCGTTGCGTACATCTTGCTTGTGAATTTGTTGCTAAAAGCTTATTAGCTTTCTCTCCATGTTCATAGTAATGATGTCTGGATTTGTAAATTAGTTGTTCAGTTTCTTTAGTTGTCAAGAGGTTTAATTCTGAATGTAGAGCCTGCCTCCTCTTATGTAGAGTCTCGCTTGGTAGTCTGGCATGTTCTTCATCTATTTTAGTAATTTCGCTTTTTATCTCTGCTACTTTCTTGCTTCGGATTTATTTCTGTGGGAAAGATATGAGATAATCTGTCCTCTTAAGAAGGCCTTAAGAGTCTCCCAGAGAATTCCTGCAGAGATCTCAGGGGATGTATTTGTCTCTAGAAAGAATTTGATTTGTTTGGATATAAATTCAGTACAATTCTCGTCAGCTAATAGAAGCGGGTTGAGGCCATCTGGGGTGAGTGTATGGGGCTTAGTAATTTCAGCTCCAAGATCATAGGTGCATGGTCCGAAATAACAATAGCATCGTATTTACAAGATTTAATCTTAGGCAAGAAGTTATTATCTATAAAGAAGTAATCAATCCTTGAGTAGCAATGATGTACTGGTGAGCAGAAAGAATATGTTCTTGAATTTGGGTTTAAAAACCTCCAGGGATCTGATAAGTTGTGATCAGTTATAAACTTTGTAATTATCTTTGCGGTGTTAGTTGCGTTCCCCCTGTGGAGGAAGTCTTATCTAAAAGTGGATTTAAAACACAATTAAAGTCCCCAGCCATTATAACTTTATGAGTGTTCAGATTGGGAATGGATGCAAATAAATTTTGTATAAATTCCTTATCATCAACATTAGGTGCATAAACATTTATCAAAATCATTTTACAGTTAGATAAGTCTCCCATGACCATTACATATCTCCCTTCAGGATCCAATACTACATCTGATGCTACAAATGGTACTGTTCTATGTATGAGAATTCCCACCCTCTAGTTTTCTTTGTAAAACTAGAATGGAACATTTGGCCAGTCCAGTCTTTTGCAGCGGAACTGATCCTTGCTTAGTAAGTGGGTTTCCTGTAAAAATACTATTTTAGCATTTAGACCTGTTAGGTGAGAAAGTACTTTCTTTCTCTTTAATTCGTGATTCAGGCCTTTAACATTCCAGCTTACGAAGTTAACTGTCCCATCATGGAGACACTGATTCTGAGTTTTTGATGTCATTTTATAGTCTTAACTGGAAGTGAAATAGTTTAGGTCTTAATTTCCTATTTCCCCAAGAGTTGTTGCCATGCAGCTTATTATTACGTTGATAGTTATAATTATAAAGATTGAGATGATAGATTAGGTATAGATCAAGCCTGCTCTCTTTCTCTTCCCCCCTTAACCCCCCACCCTCCCTTTTTGCCTCCCCAAGTGAGGCTAAAACCCACTTCACGCAGTCCCAGTCCTCTGACATACCCAGAGACAGAGCACGTCCAAAGCACAACAAGCCCCCATGCAGTGGCGCTTTAGGGTTAAAAGATAGAGATATCTGTTACCAATATAGTCTTTAAAAAAAAAAAAAAAATTTGCACTTAAATATATATATAGTCTTCAGCAATTTTAGTGCATTAAGATGATACCCCAGATAATAAACCCGGTGATGGTGTTAAAGATGTGTCCAAAATAAGCATAAAAAGTCTTAATGCAGTAATAGCAATAACAGTAAACCAAGGGTATGATATTGAACAGTCTCATTTAGGGTACACATGAAATAATTAGAAAAGAAAAAAAAAAAAAAAAAAGGAGGAAAAGTAATTAAGCACAATAAAACATAAACATATAGCCCTAGTAATACTAAGTAATAATAAAATATATGAGAATATATGCTGATAAAAAACCCGTATTTTAAAACAATAGATCAGACAGTAGATTATTAATCCTAGCTTTATCATTTACCGCCATGACTCACTATTATGTATCAGAATAGTCCCGGGATCAGCTTTCTTAATTCATTTTCTGCTTCTTCCTTGCTAGTGAAGACATAGAAATGACCCTGCCATTCCACTTTCAGTTTTGCGGATACAGGAGGCTGTATTTGACACTGGCTTGCCGTAGCCGCTGTTTAATATTATAGAAGGCTGCGCGTTTAATAGCTGTTGCTGGAGAGAAGTCAGGAAGATACGAATGTGGTTATTTTCATATATAATATCTTCCTTTTTCTGAGGAGTGCCATCACCTCTAGCTTAAATGATAATCGTTCAAAACGAACTATAAAAGATCTTGGTCGGGTCTGGCGGTGTTTGATCGCGTAGCGCGTAAGCGCTGCTATCTCAGATTCTGCTTTAAAGCCCCGATTATTTTAGAAAAAGTTCAGCTGCGAATTTCACAGGGTTTGAACTTTCGATTCTCCGGCAGACCTTCAATTCTGACATTATACCTTCTACTCCCATCTTCTAAAGCAGCCAGTCTGTCTCCAAGTTTTTCTCCGAGTTTTTTACATTCGGAACTGACATTTACTGCTCTTTCCTCGGCACTGGCAGCTAAATGTTCGCCATTTCGATCCGATTCGTGAATGTCTCCTTAAGATGCTCCAATTGATCAGCAAGCGTGCTCAGTTTAACCGAGTTTTCCTGAATGCGCTCTTCAATTTTACCCAGCACCTGTCGAAGTTCAAGTTGCACTTGACGCAGCTGGCCTGTTTCATCTCCTGTTTCAATTCCTGTTTCAGTCTCTCAAGTGCCTTTGCCGTTGCTTTCTCATTAGCCTTCTCGCTTTTCTTTATATCTTGCGTGAGCTCAGCGAGCAACACTTTCAGTTCAGATAGCTCAATTGTGCCTTCTTGTACCGTAGATGAAGCAGCAGACTTTGCTGAAGTCGGTGCCCCCGCTGCTCCAGGCCCGCGTAATTGCGTAACTGAAGCCGCGGACTTCCGGCCCTTTCCAGTTTCAGGTAATCTTCTCCAATCAGCAAGCTACCCATATCTGCACTCACGATTGCACCTTCGCTCCCCTTTTCGCTCTCAGCCGGTGACGATGTAGCGGACCGTGATCCCGAGGAGTCTGTGCTTTCGCCCATCTGATCTAGGTCTGTCTCTGATAGGTCGTATCTTGAACTGGGGCTTGCTGATCACAGCTTGGATGTAGCTTTAGTTTTCGATTCTTTCGAACCCCCCTTCTTGTTGGCCATGTTTATATGTGCTTACATATACTGTAGCAGTCCCTCTCGGGTTGAATAAATACAGGATATCTCAGAATAATAAGCAAATAATATGAAAAATAGCACCACTGCTAGCGGAGCTCCACTTCAGACGTCCATCTCTCGCATCGGACGAGACCAACAACCGTCCTTATAATTTCTTTTATTTTATATTTAAAAAAAACAGTAACTTAACAGATAAAACTATTTATTTCGAAATGAACACATAAGAGAAAAAAAAGCAAAAAAAAACAAAATTGAATACCCACCCAATAGCTTAACTTTTTAAAATATGATAAAACAATTAACAACATAAGAGTCAATCACTGGCTCAACATGTTTTTTCTAAAATATTCTATACTAATAAAAGGCAAAGCCCTCACTGACTGACTGACTCACTCATCACTAATTTTCAAACTTCCCGTGCAGGTAGAAGGCTGAAATTTGGCAGGCTTATTCATTACAGGTTACGTATAAAAGTTAAGCAGGTTTCATTTCGAAATTCTACGTGTAACGGTCATAACTGAATCCTATTTATGTACATATATATGCCCATAGCCTGTAGCTCGGTCACCATGTGAGGCGGAGTTGCGTCCCCCATCCCCACGCCTCCCATGTAATTGACTGCCTGCCCATATAAGGCCGTCCATCAGCAGCAATCCAAGCTGTGAGAAAACAGTAAAAAGGAGACGTGTCAGACGTTGTGGTACATTTTCTGATGCAGCTAGACGGAAACAACTTCGTGACTCTGCCGCCAAATACTCGCAGAAAAATCCACAAGTTAATAGACATGCTGTCGCTAAATACTCGTGGGCTAATCCACAAGTTCATAGAGACTCTGTCGCTAAATACTCACAGGCAATTCCATAAGTTCATAAACACGCTGCCGCTAAATATTCGCAGGCAAATCCACAAGTTAATACCGGGAATTCCTGTTAAACATCTTAGATTCACGAGTAGCGATTTGAGTGGTGAGTTGTCTATCGAGGTGATCACCATCGATCAAACTGTCACTTACCGAGTGGTTTCCATGCCCAGAGATGCCACCTACCTTTTCCATTCTCTTTGTTACATATTACACAGCTATATCAGGCTCACTCTTGATATCCGGAGGAACATTGTGTCTTATGTATTGAATGACTGGGACAGGTTCAAGGTGTGGACTGATGACGGTACAGGAGATAATTATACTACACAGGAACACTAGAAGGGTGAAATGCTTAAGCCCTTCACCTATGGTTCTGCATATGAGTTGATGGCTGCCGCTGAATTGTTCGGTTGTTGTTTTCAAGTGTACCGAAATGGCCAAATATTTTACACCTTTGGACAACCGCCAATGCCTCTTAAACATCTTAGATTCACAGGTGACGATTTCAGTAGTGGACACTTTGATGTTTATGAATGTTTAAACTCTCAAAAGCTGGATGCGAGGTTATCGATGAAGCCGGTTATATGCTTACAACACTTGACAGATGCCGAATGTCACTTCAACACAACAAGTCCTGCAAATACTAACGTAACTGAAACAAACCATGAAACTCAAACCCATTATTACAGCAGCAATACAAGCTGTGAGAAAACAGTAAAAAGGAGGCGTATCAGACGTCGTGGTACATTTTATGATGCAGCTAGATGAAAACAACTTTGTGACGCTGCCGCCAAATACTCGCAGAAGAATCCACAAGTTCATAGAGACGCTGTCGCTAAATACTCGCAGGCAAATCCACAACTTCATAAAGACACTGTTGCTAAATACTGTCAGGTGATTCCACAAGTTCATAGACACGCTGCCGCTAAATATTCGCAGCCAAATCCAGAAGTTAATACCGGGAATGCCTGTTAAACATCTTAGATTCATGAGTAGCGATTTGGGTAGTGAACACTTCGATGAATGAAACCTGTTATCTTTACAACGGTTGACAAGCACGGAATGTAACTTGAACACAACACGTCCTCCAAATACGAACTTGATTGAAAGAAATAATGGTAATCAAATCCTTGATGATAGCAACACTCATAACAGTGACAAAAAATTTCATTGACAATCATGTTACTTTATTTTTAAAATGTTTCCTTTTCTTTTTCATAACTTCTTTAACACACTACTTCTCTGCTGTGAAGCGCGAGTATTTTGCTAGTCTATATATATAATTCACTAAGGGCACACACGACATTGAGCGCAAGCAAGACACTGAGGGCACGCAAGACAGTGAGCGCAAGCAAGACAGAGTCCCACCCGCCAACTCAAAGACCATGGGATATGCTCCACAGAGCCCCGCCCGCCAACTCTAACCCTCCTACCGCCTCATGGGATACGCACGACAGAGCCACGCACGCCAACTGTAACCTTCCTCCCGAGTCCAGCGTCGCTTTCGAGGCATGCAAAAACTCACCAAACAGCCTCAGTCGCTTTCGTCTGTGCAAAATCCTGCATGCACCTCTGAGCCACGTTGACTTTACACCACACGCAAGACAGAGAACCATAATCGTCAACTCACAGAGCCCCGCCTGCCAACTCTAACTAAGGGCAAGCAAGACAGAGAGCCACGCCCACCAACTCACAGAGCCCCGCCCACCAACTCTAAGACCATGGGATACACACGACAGAGCCTGACATAACAGCTGGTCATTGATAATGAACTAGAGGGGTGGCTATGTCCAGACGCCTTTCTGATCACTCTGTCTGGACTGTGTTTTTATTTAATATTTTATTTACTTTTTACCGTCTTTCATGCCGATACAACAATGGGTTTAGTAGCTTATGACAGCGCAATGCTTCACAACATTGGAAATCAAGTTTCACACTTGGCTTCTGAACTTTTTAAACTTACTCCATCATAGCTGGCTGAGATACGCTGGTGTGTTGAAAAGGGGGCACCCACACTGGAATCCTCAACAGACTGAGGAAACGAGCCCATCGCACTCCACTGCCCAGTATTCTGCTCACAAACATACAACAACAACCTGGACGATCTCAGAGCAAGAGTGACTTTCCAACAGGACGTGAGAGACTACAATACTCTGTGTTTTACTGAGATATGGCTGACCCCCCAGTGCCAGATCAAAAGGTGACTCCGTCTGACTCCTTTTCCATGTTCTGCATGTACAGAACAGCAGAGGCTAACAAATGTACAAGTTGGGAAGTCTATTTCAAGGTAATCGCCAAGTGGTGCGAGGCAAAGAGCATTTCTGTTCTCTCTCACGCCTGACTCACCTCATCTGGAATATCTAATCATCAAGTGCCATCCATTTTACCTGCCTCATGAGTTCAGCTTAGTTATCACCTCAGCGGTCTACATCCCACATCATGCGAACATAGGTATGGCTTTGTCTGAACTACGCAATGTACTTAGTGCAATTCAAAACAAACACCCAGATGCAGTGATCATTGTAATGGGGGAATTTAATAAACCGAACCACAGACAAGTTATGTTGAATGTTTATCAACACATTACATGTAAACCCAGAGGAGCTAACATACTGGATCACTGCTATACATTGTACAAGCAGGGATACAAAGCTGTTCCACAACTGGTGTTTGGGAGACTATAACATTGTTTTCCTCATGCTGGTATTATAAACAGAAGTTTTCTTTAGAAGCTCCGGTCACGAGGGAGGTAAAGCGCTGGTCTGGCCAACCAGAAGCCACGCTACAGTATGAACTTGATGGCATGGACTGGGACATGTATGATCATGTGCAGATGACATGAACAAGTTTGCAGAAGTAGTTTGTTGGCATCCTTGAAAATTATATTATCCCCCAATAAAGACTTTTGCCAACCAAAAACCGTGGCTGGATGGAACTATCTGTAAGGCAAGAAATGCTCATAGTGCTGCATGTAACAAAGGTGTCATTACCGATGATATGAGAGTTTACAAAGCTGCTTCATTTGGCATACAGCGGGCTATAAAATAAATAAAATGCAGGTACCAGAAGCATGTGGAGTCATTCTTCAAACAGAGCGACACTCGCTGAACGTGGCATGGACTGCGCATAATTACAGACTTCAAAACCAAATCCAATCCGGCTGTGAGAGCCAACTCTGCATTCGCCTAAGAACTTACTCCGTTCTATGCCCATTTTGAGGCTAATCATCTTAACAACAAAGACGGCCACAGCCTGATGACAAAGTGTGGTAAAGTCATCACCATTGCAGAGCAAGAAATGTGCAAGGCGCTGTAGTGGGTCAACATCAGTAAAGTGCTGGGGCCAGACAGCATCTGTGGGCACGTGCACTGCTGCTGTGCCAACCAACTCACCAGAGTTTTCACCCATATCTTCAATGAGTCTCTGGCTCAGTTTGTAGTCCCTGTGTGCTTTCAAAGATCCACAATTGTCCCAGTACTAAAGAACAACAAGCCCTTGTGCCCAAATGACTACAAACATGTTGCACTGACCTCAATAGTCATGAAAACTCATTAGAGTCTTCATTACAGCATCCATCTCTAGCTCCCCAGATCCACTCCAGTTTGTTTACTGTCCCAATACATCAATGGAAGACACCATCTCCTGAGTCCTGCATGCCACCCTCAGCCATGTGGATATAAAGTATGGGAACGATGTGAAATTGCTGTTCATTGACTACAGTTTAACTTTCAATATAATTGTCCACCATAGACTGCTTATCAAGCTGAGGTATCTGGGACTGAACAGCAGCCTGTGTGCCTGAGTTTTCATCTTTCTCACAGGGAGACCACTGGTGATGAGAGTTTGTAGTTGTTTCTCCAGCATCACTACACTCAATACGTGAGCTCCACAAGGCTGTGTACTCCACCCTATGCTCTATGCCCTCTACACTCACAACTGCATGGTCACACTCACCTCAAAATCCATCGTCAAATTTGCTGAGGACATGGTGGTGTTGGACTTTGAGCTACATTATTTCTATGAAAATGTGCTATATAAATAAATGTTATTGTTGTTGTTGACTTCATTTCCAACTATACTGAGACAGCATACATGAAGAAAGTAGAGAACCTGGCATTCATGGTGCCAGGAGAACTGCCTCCAAATGAATGTCAGCAAAACCAAGGAGCTGGTTGTGGACTTTGGTAAGAGACAGCAGCAGCCCTATACCCTCCTCAGTATCAATAGGATCGCCATGGAGAGGATGAGCAGCTTCAAATATCTGGGTCTTCACATCACCAAGGATTGACATGGACTGAACATATTCAAGCCCAGTCCAAAAAGGCAAGGCAGCAACTTTACCAATTGAGACAGTTGAGGAAGTTTTTGGTCTCTCTGGTGATGTTAAGAACTTTTTACTGTGGTGCTATAAAAAGTGTCTTGACTCAGAACATCACCTCCTGATTTGGGAACAGCTGTGCAAAAGACTTTACGGAACTACAGAGAGTGATCAAGTTAGAACACTGCATCGTATTTAATCTACTGTCTCTGTAGGGTATTTATAACAGGGTATGCAGGAGCAGAGCAACTAGGATCATCAAAGATTCATCTCACTCCATGCTTAATGAGTATTATGGCCAGAACAGAAAGGCTCATCAGGAGCTTCTGTCCACTGGCCATAAGACTTCTTAACCTGGACGTGCCACCACAAATTCTTTTCAGCAGCTCATTATAACACAATATAAACTGAATTCACTACCTCACTTTATCTCAGCTGCCACCATGTCATTTAAGTCCACATTTACATTAACCAAAGCAAACTAGCACACTGCACATACTTTATTTTATTATTATTATTATTATTATTATTATTATTATTATTATTACGTCAAACATTGTTCAGATCTTGTTTAAAATTGTAATGCTTATTTCAATATTTTTTGTCAATATACTGTATCACCTTAGTTTTACCCTTTTTAAATTTCTTTTTAATTTAAATTTCTTTTTTTAACTTGATTTTATTTAATATAAATTTTCTGTCATGGCTCAAGGCTGATTCAAGGCACATTTCACTACATGTTGTACTTGTATAACTATGTATGTGACAAATAAAGAATCTTGAATCTTGAACAGAGATGGGGTGCTGAACAGATGGAAGAGATGGGATAACAAGAAGGTCTGTCTTTGCCAAACTGAGCTGGAGATGGTGTTCCTTCATCCAGTTTGCAATATCACTAAGATATGCAGAGATTCTAGCTGATACCGTGTGGTCCTCTGGAGGGAACAACAAATATAGCTGTGTGTAGACAACATAGCACAAATAAGAGAAACCATGGCACTGCTTGATAAGGCCTAGTGAGGAGGTTTATAGAAAGAAGAGTAGAGGGTCCAGCACCGATTCTTGTAGCACTGTAGTGCCTGCCTGGTGGCGCCCTTGACATCCTTCAACATCAGGAAACACAATAAGATCTGCCTATGACGTAGAACTCTAACCAGAGTCCCAGTGATGCAAAGGTGTGTGAATGTGGTAAGGAGGATCTGGTACTTGAGCATGTTAAAGGCATAGGAAGATCTAGCAGGATGAGCACATATGACAAATTGATAGCTCTAGCCTGTTGTATCGACAAAGGTACGCAGAGTGGCCTTTGTGAAATGGCCTTCTTGAAGATTGTCCGATTAGGACTGAGTAGTCTGTTCCATAGAAAAAGGAAGAGACCTGGTTAGAGACTGCATGTTCCAATGTTTTAGATCAAAATGAGAGAGGAGAGGCAGGTCTTTAATTATTTACTTAACGTATTCTTTGGAAGAGAACTTAGCCTGTTTGAATAATGTAGGAAAAGTTGCTGCGCTGAGCGGGCTGTTGATGATGTGTGTAATTGAGAAAAGAGTGAGAAAGAGGTAGCTTGGAAGCAATGTGATGGAACGGGATCAAGTGGACAGGTAGTGGGATGAGAAGAAAGGAGGTTTAAAGTGTCAGTGACAGAGAGTGGAGAGAAAGAGGAGAATGTTGTGGTGTGTTCAGGAGGGAGCAGATTGGCCAGGGGGGTGATGAGAATTGACTGCTGATGACAGCCACCTTTCTCTGAAAAAGGGTTACAAATTTGTCAACAGTCAAGAAGGTTGAGAGTGGAGGGGGGAGAGGGTAAGGAGAGAAGTGAATGGTAGAGAACAAGCTACGAGTATCAGATGTGTTGCTAATCCTGCTTTCAAAGAACGTTCACTAGTATTGGTAGTGGTGGAAGAGAAGGAAGATAGAAGAGAGTGATACTTTTCCAAGTCAGCCTGGGCTTTTGACTTTCTCCATTTCTTTCAGCTGTCCTAAATTTGGACAATAGACTGCATAGAGCGTAAGATAGCCATGGGCAGAAGGGTCTTTTAAGTGAGGGCCTAGCAGAGAGGAGAAAGACATCGTCAAGAGGACAGAAAATTATCTTTGCAGTTTAAGATGTTATAGTTACTGTACTTGGAAAACCTCCTAGAAAGTGTAGGTTTTATTTAGGCCTGTTTTATTTTTTATTATAGCTTCAGTGAAAGATTTGCCCAATCCAGTCTCTTATCAGTCGGAACTGGCAAGTCTCCTCTAAAAATACTACCTTGGCCTTTATGCCTGTGAAATTGGGGTATGCTTTTCAGAGGAGAATATAAACAGCATCAGAACAAGCCTCATTTAAAAATTACAGCTTAGATTTGTATATTATTTTTAACCATATAAGAAGATAGAAACAAGAATATAGTGACCACCTTTGGGTGTACCACTGACCCTGAAACACCAAGAACATCCCCAGAAAGCACAGTTCTGGATAAAAAGTAAAGATATTTATTACACACTGGCATCTTCACAGGCTTTACAGGTAATCCCTACACTGCACCATATAATATGTAATGACTCTCCTAATGATTCTAATGATGTCCCAGGTTCTGGCAATCTAAAAAATCAACCTGTTCTTCCCTGGCATCTTCTCAACTTTCTTTTAAAACAGAAGTGAAACCTCTGAATAACCCTATGTTTGCCTTGAGTTAAAAGGGCTGAAATAGGAGATGACCTCATGTCATGTGGTTTTGGCCAATTGTCTGCCCTGGTCATTTCCCTTTTCTTGTTGGGTGAGCCTTTTGTCTTCATTTGTCTCCTCATTTATCTCTCTGTTGGTTCAATGCCCTGTGGATTTCTATGAGATAAAGGGACATTCCTTTAAGTCAAAACTGCCTTTTTGGAAAAAGGATGCTGTGCTATTTCAGGGTATGATGACATCAGCTATATGTCATTTGACCCAACACCTTCAAATACACTGGGTCCCTGAGACTCACTGTCCTTTGTAGAAACTAGAATACTTGCATTATTGTATAGGCCCTTTCACTCTGGGTTTTGACATCTGTACCTAACCTGGCTTCCACAGTCTGAGTATAGACGTCTCTGACTACAGGCACTGGTCTAGGACTGCTGGCTATGTCACTCAGTTTGGCTACAAGATCCACAGATACGTACTTCCCTTAATTTTCTTCTGGGACCCCTTCACAATGTGTTCACTTATTCTGTACTGTACCAAAATCACTTACCTATATGACTGAATAGAATATTGATAACAGATCTATACCATTTCAGTGCCCTTACTTGTCCACCACTTCTAATGGTGCTCATGCTGTGCTTTAACAAAACATAGAATGAGACAATCCTGCTGCTGAACGCAACAAGTGCAGCACCCTAAATAGATCATGACATGATTGCTGTTACAATGAATAGTGCAGGCCATAATAAACAGTGAGGGTTCAGCAAGTTATCATACCAACAAACCAGTCATCATGCACAAAACCTTAAACGTGTAGCCTGGCTGCCTTTATTAAGTTTCAAAAGAAAAAAATCATAACATTCCAGGCTGTGAAAATTAAAACAGCAAAAGGCACATCTACAGTACATCTTTTGTGCACACAGTTTTACACTGTTGTTTATTTATGTTTATATACATTGTGATATGAGTGTGGAAACAGCCATACGCAACATTTTTGTGTGTAGGCACCTTTAATGCATGAGGCCCCTGGTCTGCCATTCTCAGAACAGGGTCAATGCCAACATTTTTTGTCCAAAAGCTTTAAACTGAGTTTGTTCCTTCTCTCAAATGAGAGATAGTGCGGACATTCTAGAGAAATAAAGAGACCAGCCTGGCTGCCTTCATTAAGTATCAAAAGTACAAAATCATAACATGCCAGAGTGTGAAAATTAAAACAGCAGTAGGCACATCTACATCTTTTGTGCACACTTTTTCTTTAACCACGATTTTACACCATTGTTTATTTATATTAAGGCAGACACCTTCACTGTGTGATTTACCAGTAACAACCGAGTCTTTGTCTAAACAAATTGGTGCACCAAATCCATCAATTGTCAACTGCTCATCCTAATCACTTCCATTTGGCCAGGTTTCTATAAATGCCATAATGCAAGCATCTCTGTAAATGGTCTGAAAGTGTGCACTTCATCCACTTTATTTCAGAGAGAATGAAAACTACCAATTATAACATTGTTTATTTCTTCATTTTTAAATATTTTCATAAGGATTTTTTATTTTTGAATTAAAAATTGTTTATTGCAATCGTTTAATAAATTTGAGAAAAATGTAAAATTATCTGTCTTTATTTCAATCTGCAACAGAAATTAAAAAAGGTTCTGTAAACAATATGCTAAAAGCTACTGTTTTCCTTTGACAGCAAACAGCATATTAAAAGGTGGAAGATTTATTTGGACAAATAACCTTTATTTTGAGAAACATTTTGTATGTTTTCTGTTCATTGTGGGATACGAGAGATCTTGTAAACAATCTATTTTTAGGATTAAATGGAAAAGCTTCAGGGAAACTAAAGTGCCTGCTCTATATGAGGGTTTGTTGGGTGGCCACTTGCAGTCAAACTCTCTTCAATGTTTTATTACAGATACCTGCAACTTTAAATGAATTTAAGCTCATGACAATAATTTCTTAGGCAGTGGAATACCTCTTCAGTACACTCCTTGTGTCCTGTTGGTGGATGGTAAACCAGTTGAGACAGGGGGTTTAGAGCTTGTAGCACCAATTATTTGTTATTACTAGAGAGTTCCTAAGCATAAAATTCTGAACAATGATGCAAAACCCACTAGTGGGGGAAATTCTTTCAAACACCAGCTAGTCAGAAAAAGGGCAACATAGTATCTTTATAAATAAAAGTTTTTTTGTACAAAAAATTTGGGTAACAAAATAAAGCTTCCTAAAGCTCAAGCAGTAAAGGTAGTTGCCTTAATAGGGAAAGGCAATCCAAGACCAAAAGAAATCAAAATTGAAGTCAAAAAGCAGAATGAGGATTCCAAAATCCAGAAAATTCTCAAACCTACATGATAATCATAGAGAAACTTACCACCACCACCACAAACACATTTAATGAACTGCAAGGGACTGTGGGTTTTCTCTGCCATTATATGGTTGCTTGCAGTCTCTTACAGTGATGGGCAAGTGGTTCTGTCTTTTGGGGAACCACTAACTAAACACATGAAACATAAAAGAACATACGAAGTGTATAGAGGAGACAATACAAAGTTAATGATCTGCTGGAAGGTTGCAGGTTATCCGTGCAACCCAAATGGGAGGACATGATACTGCCAGAGTCCACTAGACGTGCTAAATGAGGTCTTTTCCTTGGCAGAGTCAATTATAGAAACTTGCCAGTACCCTTCTATGATGTCAAGGGTGGTCAAATACTAAGCTTTACCAAACCAATCAAGGATTTGTCCAATTGTGGCATTGGATAAGAATCAAAGTGACAGACTTGATTAAGCTTATGGAAATCATTACAAAAGTGCCAACTTCTGTTGGGCTTAGGAATTAGCTTGATGGGGCTGGACCAGGGATTAAAACTTTCCTCAATAACACATACTGTAGATCTGGCATTCATTTCATTTTAAGCTCCACTTCTGTATGTTTTGCCCCCAGGAGTCATCTCAGACGATAAGCTTAGGCTCCATTATGATGCAGTCGCACACAATCAATGAATTCCAAGCAAATAATTCATTAGCCACATCAAGGATGGACAGGATAGCTGATTTCAGCTGTTTTTGTTGCTTGGCCATTAAATTTGGGCCGAAATTAAAGGATATTCATTGAGAAAAGAAAAAACGGAGTAGTGGTCGGGTTCTCTTGCCATCTGCGGCTTCATCATTTTCACACGATACACCCATTCAACCGGAAAGCGATTTGGCTGTTTCACCAAATAATCAATCATCCCTTTTCTCTCCTTAATTTCGAAAGGGCCTTGCCAATGTGTTAAAAGTTTTGAATGCAAGGTGAGAATGAACACCTTGACAAGATCTCCAGGCTGAAATTCACAGTTGAATCAGCGGGCATGAACTGATTGAACCTACTCCATATTCTCTTTTAATATGGGTCTAATTTAACAAATCTCTTGTGTAACTGCACAATATATTCCAAATTATTAGTGGCTGGGGTGACCTTTTTTACAATGTCCAATAATCCCCAGTGTTGTTGCTCATACAGCAATTCAAAGGGGGAGAAGCCCCCGGAGGCTTTGGGGACTTCCTGGTATGCAAATAAGATGAGGGGAAGTAAATGGTCTCAGTTCCTTCCAACCTGTCTAGCCACATTGCGTAGCATTTGCTTGAGTGTTTGGTTGAACTGTTGTATTAAACCATCAGTTTGAGGATGTTACACTGAAGGAGGAAGAGAGAAGACAAAAGACCACAGGGTCAACCCCTGGTTCAGTGGGTTATTACCATCGCTAGAACCCCTAAGCTGTTCCCCATGTGCATGTGCATGACAATAGATAAACATAAACTAAATGACCAACAATATGAACATAAAGCAATCAAAAACAAACAAGAAAGACATAAACACTGCATTAGAACCCCAGCTTGGGGATTAACCCTAGATGAAATCTGATAGTCTCAAGTGATGTATTGGAGAATTACTTCAGAAAAAAATGAACTGTTTTTCTTTATAGTCAGCTGTTCCAAAACTTATTCTAGGCACCCTGTTTTTGCAGTCTCACAAACCAATAATTTACTGGCAAGAGAAGTACATTAGATGGAGTGAATATTGTTAAAGTGAAGTATTTTCCAAGGTGCCACAAACTACACTTGCAGAATAAGAAAATAGTTTTAGAACTAAGAGATAGCTTGAAACTTTCCCCACATCATACTTTCAACTTTGTAATTCATATTTTACCTGAGTAACCTCTCCCTAAGGAATATTTTTGTATAGTAAGGCAGAGAATGTGGCTATGGAGGAATATATTCAAGATAACATCCACAATGGGTTCATTTCTGGTTGTTTAGTAGTCTGATTGATGCTGGATGTTTTTTATTGACAAAAACATAGGGGTGTCCAGCCATGTACTGATTATCAGGAGCAAAGTAGGATTACAGTTAACAATAATTATCATTTCCCCTCATACTATCCTTCTTCAGTCAAGTCAAAAAATCCACTGTTTTCACTAAACTAGACTGTCATAGTGCATATAATTTAACTGGAAACAGGAAGGGAGATTAATGGAAAACTGCATTTAATACTACCACCAGAAATTAGAGACATAAAGTGATTGCCTGTGTTTTGGCAAATGTACCAAAGGTATTTCAAGCCTTTAATACTAACATCTTCTGTGATGTGTTGGGTTTATGAACTGACTTGCCTGTCATCTCTATCCTTAACATCCATCCATCCATCCATCCATTATCCAACCTGTTGTATCCCAACTACAGGGTCATGGGGGTCTGCTGGAGCCAATCCCAGCCAACACAGGGCGCAAGGCAGGAAACAAACCCTACACATGGCGCTAGCTCACCACAATCCTTAACATCCTTCTCCCAATATACCCAGCATCTCTCCTCTACAGATGTCCAAAGCAAAGCATTCTCGCCTTTCTGACTTTGTCCAACCTGAGCTGACCATCTACTGTCCTCATTTCTAATCCTGTCCATCCTCGTCACACCCAATGCAAATCTTTGCATCTTTAACTCTGCCACCTCAAGCTCTGTCTCCTGCTTTCTGCTCTGTGCCACCATCTCCAACCCATGTAACAAAGCTGGTCTCACTACCATCCTGTAGACTTTCCCTTTCACTCTTGCTAATACCCGCCTGTTACAAATTATTCCTGACACTCTTCTCCACCCATTCCACACTGCCTGCATTTTCTTTTTCACTTCTCTTCCACAGTCCCTATTACTCTGTACTGTTGATCCCAAGTACTTAAACTTATCCACCTTTACCAACTCTACTCCCTCCATCCTCACCATTCCTCTGACCTCCCTCTCATTCACACAAATGTATTCTGTCTTGTTCCTACGGACCTCCATTCCTCTCCTCTCTAGAACATATCTCCACCTCTCCAGTGTCTCCTCGACCTGCTCCCTACTCTTGCTACAGATCACAATGTCATCAGCAAACATCATAGTCCACGGGGACTCCTGTCTAAAATTGTCTGTCAACCTGTCCATCACCCTTGCAAATAAGAAAGGGCTCAGAGCTGATCCCTGATGTAATCCCACCTCCACCTTGAATGCATCAGTCATTCATATCGCAGACCTCACCACTGTCACATTAACTTCGTACATAACTTGTACACCTCTTATGTACTTCTCTGCCACTCCCGACTTCCTCATACAATACCACAGCTCCTCTCGAGGCACCCTGTCATATCCTTTCTCCAGGTCCAATAAGGCACAATGCAACTCCTTTTTGTCTTTTCTATACTTCTCCATCAACACCCTCAGAGCAAACATTGTATCTGTTGTGCTCTTTCTTAGCATGAAATTGTACTGCTGATCACTAATCATCACCTCCCTTCTTAACTTAGCTTCTACTAGTCTTTCCAATAACTTCATGCTGTGGCTCATCAATTTTATCCCCCTGTAGGTACTACAATTCTGCACATCCCCCTTATTCAAGTGTACCAATACACTTCTTCTCCACTCCTTAGGCATCCACTCACTTTCCAAGATTCCATTAAACAATCTCCATTTTTCCAAAGGCATGTCATCTGGACCAACGGCCTTTTAATCCTTCATCCTTTTCATAGCTGTCCTTACTTCCTCCTTGCTAATCCGTTGCATTTCCTGATTCACTATTTTTACATCATCCAACATTTTCTCTCTCTCAGTCTCTTCATTCATCAGCCTCTCAAAGTACTCTTTCCATTTGCTTAACACACCCTCCTCACTTGTGAGAAAGTTTCCTTTTTTATCCTTTATCACCCTAACCTGGTGCACATCTTTCCCATCTCGGTTCTCCTACTTACCCATTCGATACAGGTCCCTTTCTCCCTCCTTAGTATCCAGCCTCTCATACAACTCATTACAGTATACGACTTTTCTTTAGCCTTCTTCCTCTTCTTGATTTCCAACTTCATCCTACAGACAACAATCCTATAGTATCTAACTACACTTTATCCTCTGACCATTTTGCAGTTTTCAATCTCCTTCAGATTGACACTTCTGCATAGGATGTAATCTACCTGTGTGCATCTTCTGCCACTCTTGTACATCACCCTATGTTCCTTCCTCTTCCTAAAATACGTATTGTGAGCTAGGGGGCTGATCGCACCCCTGCAGGATATGGATGCTCCTCTATAAAATGCTAAAAGACTACCTTCACATTGCTCCCTTGCTTGCTGGGCTTACTTGTGGCTGCTTTGTCGTGCGATATGCTTCCCGCGCAATACTTCACATTCTTAAAAGCCTGAACAGCACCTATCGGTTGATTGATTGCTTTTCTCTCTCTCTCTCTCGCTGACATTCTCTGCTCCTGACTGCTTTGAAGAGGAAGATATGTTTGCATTCTTTTAATTGTGAGACAGAACTGTCATCTCTGTCTTGTCATGGAGCACATTTAAATTTTTGAAAAAGAGACAAATGTTTGTTTGCAGTGTTTTAAAGTCCCTTTCTCTACAACCTTCTGTGTTTCTGTGCAAATCTGTGACCCAACCGTGACAGTATTCACCACGGCCATGTCAATCCTTTTCGCAAAATCCAATATCATCTGACCTTCTGAATTCCTCTCCTTGACACCATACCTACCCATCACCTACTTGTCTCCTCTGTTCCTTTCACTAACATGTCCATTGAAATCCGCTCAAATCACCACTTTCTGTCCCTTGGGTACACTGTCCATCACTCAATCCAATTCACTCCAGAAATCTTCTTTCTCATTCATCTTACACCCAACGTGCGTGGCATATGCACTAACAACATTCATCATCACACCTCCAATTTATAGCTTCATAATCATTACTCTGTCTAACACTCTTTTCAACTCCAAAACACTCTTGACATACTCTCCCTCAGAATAAACCCTAACCCATTTCTCCTCCCATCCACACCATGAAAGAACAAGCTCAATCCACTGCCAATCCACCTGGCCACCTTCCTTCTTTCCTCCTGCCACATCTCCCACCTGTTCATCTCTTTCTTTGCCTAACAGTAGCCCAATTTCTGCCAGAACCCTGTTGGCTAACAGTACTGGTGGTGGCCGTTGTTAACCTGGGCCTCGACCGATACAGTATGGAAATTTATATTGTTGTCCGCATATTGATCTGGCCTAATTTTACTCTGGATGCACTTCCTGACATAACCCACCCCCACCCCCACCCCCATTTATCTGGGCTTGGGACCGGCACGAAGAAACACACTGGATTGTGCATCCCCTGAGGCTGGATTATGAAATCAAATCATCATCATGCTAAAAATGTGTTGCTTGTTTATGTAATAATCTTTAAATCTGAAGTAAGACTAATTCGGATTTAGAAAGTACCTGAAAGTCTAAAACAAGTACAATGATTTCTTGGAGGTTTCTAATTATTACCTTCAGTTTATTAAATATGTTAGCACTATCAAATCTACTATTACATGTTAATAAACAAAAACAATAGAACATTTCACTGGACACAAGAAGATCAAGATGCTTTTAATACATTAAAACGTTTGTTCACTGCTGTTCCAGTATTAAGGTATCCTGACCCTTCTCTTCAATTTAGTCTCAAGTATATGGGTGGATACAATCCTAGTGCAAAAGTTTTATGACACTGCTTATTTTTCTAACAAGTTAACCATTGCTGAGTAAAATTATGGCATAGGTATTCAAGATTACTATCAATCAAATTAGCTCATGAAGAAAGGTGATATTGACTTGAGAGTGCCACTTTTCCATTCATAATATTTATGTATCAAAAAATTTTGATATTTTTCAAAAGTGACAAATGGCTAAATACAAAACAAGACAGGGGTAGCTCTGGTTTGACTTTGCATCGAATGAGCGGTTGCTCACGTAGTCCTGAATGAGACACTTCACCTGCATTGTGATGGAGCTTCAGTTATGGCACTATAGCCAAGTGGCGCGATTCCCCAAGAGTGACCTGCTTCACAGGATTCTCATTGTTGAGGACCCATGCAAATGGACCAGGCCAAGGCAACGCCTACGTAACACCAGGCAGTGGCAGATAGAGGGTCATTTAAGGAGGGTGGAACAGGACCGCGTGTCTTTCTGGGGGGTTGTCAGCAAGGATCCTGAGCCGTTTCGTCATGTGGTGGGTGTGGCAACGCGCTTTACCAGTGCATGCAACCTGACCTGACCTCCCTTCTTCACACCACAATACCACCATTTTATTAGTAGTAGAGAGGTATTCAAAATGCACCCATTATTACACTTAAGAAATTGCCTACACCTAAACAGTTAGCCAATTTTCTTCTATTTCTGTTGGCTGCTCCCATTTTGGGGTACCACAGCAGATCATCTGTCTCCATCTGTCCCTGTCTTTTACTTCATTTTCTGCCACTCCAACTGCCTTCATGTCGTCCCTCACCACATTCATAAACCTCTTCTTTAGCCTCCCACTTTTCCTCTTGCCTGTCAGTTCCATCTTCAGAATTGCTTTCCTAATGTATCCCTTACCTCTTCCCTGCAGGTGCCCACACCATCTCAATCTACCCTCTCCCAGTCGGTCTCCAAACTGTTGCACCTGTGTTGTTCCTCTAATATACTCATTCCTAATCTTGTCTACCCTCGTTATTTGAAGTAAAAATCGTAGCATCTTCAACTGCGCCACTTCCACCAATGCTACCTGTTTTTTCATCAGTGCCACCATCTCCAAACCATACAACATAGCTGGTCTCACTATGATTTTATAGACCTTCCCTTTCACTCTTGCAGTTCCTCTTCTATTACAAATCACTCCGGTCACTCTTCTCATCCCTGCACTCTCCATTTCAACTCTCTGTTGCACTCCCCATTGTTTTGGACTGTTGTACCAAGTATTTAAATTCATCTCCCCTCACCACCTCTGCTCCTTGTAGTCACACCCTTCCACCACCTTCCCTCTCATTCATGCACATGTACTCCGTCTTACTCATCACCATTGATGTAATCCCAGTCTCACCTTAAACCAAGCTGTCAGTCACAGTGTCCTTATACATATCCTGAACCACCCTCACATAGTTTTCTTCCTCATACAGTACCATAACTCCCCTCTTATCATCCTGTCATATGCTTTCTCTAAGTCCACAAACATGCCATGCAATTCCTTCTGATCTTCTCTGTATTTCTCCATCAACACTTGAAAGATGGTGCTGACTGGTGTGGCCGACCATCTGCTCATTTCATTAATTTACGTTATAATTTCGTTTTTATGTGTTACTATATCCCAGTGGCTACTGTTCTATGATCCCCTTTCCCTACTTAATATCTTTTCTGGCATGCTATCCTCTCAATTTTCTTTTTCTGAGTGGTGTTTATTTGAACTTCCATCCTTGTTTTATTCATCACCTGACTTCTTTACCTGGACACCGGTGTTCACCTGTTTGAGTGAGAAGAGAGTTTGATTTTCCCAACAGTGACGCGAAAGGTGAGCTGGCATTGCTGTTAAACAATGTCAACTCAATCTTTCCTCGCCAGGCTTTGATTCCTGATGGTTGAGAATCATCCTTGACCCATCTTCTCCCATTCAGCACACTGGCCCTTGCCTTCAGGCGCTGGAAACTGGATTTAATTTCTCCATCTCAAGGAGGCGTCATTCATTCTCTGTGTGTTCTAGGAGAGTAAATTCTGCTAACCTTCACATGCTCACCTGAGCTTGTCCTGCAGCGAGCTTTCCTATGTCTATCAAGACTACTATCCTGAATGTGAGATCAGTGTCTTTTAAAAGTATTATCCTGTATTACCTTAAAGAAAAAGGGCTTCTTTTTCCTCACTGAGATTGGGATTGTTAATGATGACTCTTCATGTTTTACTGTCTTTGTACCACCAGGTTAGTAATTTTTGAACTCTTCTCGGCTGTCTCATCATGTGTAATGCCATTGTTGCGTTGAAGCCTTACAAGGGTCCATGTAGTAGCTTCGAACTGCCACTTTTCAAAGTGTGTAGCTCTTCTTTGTTGTATGCTGTGGTTTATTGGCCTCCTGTAATTAATGATACTTTTGTTTCTGAATTCTCTGATCTATTGGCTGATATTAATCTCTGAATGGTGGTGGAAGAAACATAGTCTAACTTTATCTGAGCAGATATTAAGCATTTGTCTGTTCAAATGCCAGCAGGCAGTGAATTAATATAAATATTAATTTGATTTGGTGTCCTCTCATTCTAAAAAACCTAGGGTCTTATTTAATGCAATTAAAGTGATTTACCCCCATTCAGAGACAGGATTAAACAGTACTGTTCTTTCATGTGATCAGTTTCTTTCATTCTTTGTCAGGAAAATCAATAGTATCAGCTCTGGCATTGGTCCAACTGGCTGTGTACTTCCTGTTGTTAATCATGGTATTGTCTTGGAATCTTTTGATGTTTCACTTTCACAGCTAGAAAGTACAATTGACACAAGTAAACTTACTATTAGTCCTCTTGATGTTGTTCCACCACACCACTGACTGGAATCTTTTGATGTCTGATTTGTTGTATATTATAAATGATTCTATTATTGAGGGGTTGCAACCTTGTCTAAAAAAGGCAGAGTTAGATCCTTGAGTGTTAGCTAATTTTCGCCCGATTTCCCAATTGCCATTTTTCACTTAAATATTAGAAAGAATTATTTATAATCAATTGGTGATAATCTTAATACCAATAATTAATCTGAGATCTATCAGTCTGGCTTTAGGCATTATCATGGTGTTGAGATGGCTCTTCTGAAAGTATTCAATGATATCTCTCTTATTACTGACTCAGGTGGGGCTGCATTCCTTGTCCTCCTAGACATTTCTGAAGCTTTTAACACTATTGACCATGAGATCTTGCTGTTGCGCCTTGAACATCTACTGTGTTTCCAAGAAAATAAGACCAGGTCTTATATTAGTTTTTACTCCAAAAGATGCACTAGTGCTTATTTTCAGGGGATGTCTTATGTTTATTCATGTACAACAATATACATTTATCCAAATACTGTCATGTCATTTTCTTCTGGATTATCATCATAACTCTCCACATTCAAACCTTGAATTCAAGCCTGAATTTCTTGCTGCTCCAGCCACTTTTAGGATCCTCCAGGATCGATGTGCGCGATTCAGTTTTTGATGAATGGTTCGATGTGGTGAAGCAAAATGCTGACATACAAATGCATTCGTGGTGCTTTTATATAAAAGTGTTGCATATTCTCAATCGAAATGACACGATGCATTTTAAAAGTCTCACATACCATTTTCTGTGCCGTCTTTTTTTTACTTTCACAATAGCATCAGAATGTACAGTGGCGTATTTGAGCCACAGAGAACAAAATTAAGGGCATGGTGAAATTGTCTGTTTTGTGATTAAAGTGGAAATTTCAGCTTTAACCTCGATATGTCCACTTTAATCTTGTATTTTATTTTATCATTAAAGCAGACCGTCATAAACATCATCTTCAAACCAACCTAGTTGTTAAACCACTTTGTGCTTCTGGGGCTTCCTCCTGAGCTGACAGCAATAGATCACCACACAGAACACATTACATTTCTGATATTCCAGCTCTCTGCACATTTAGAATCTTTAGATTTATACTTGATATCACTTTCATGATGAAATGCATTAAAGTTATATATGTTGCATTTTACAGATAAATCATTCACTTTTTTTAAATAATGAATACTGTTAATAGTTACACATGTGGGGGTGACACAGTGGCAGCGCGGTAGCGCTGCTGTCTCGCAAGGAGTCACGTCTTTATGGAGTTTGCATGTTTTCCTGGTGTGTTTCCACAGTGTTCTCTGTTTTCCATCCAAAGACATGAAGGTTTGGGGATTTGTTGATGCTAAAATGACACCAGTGTATATGCGTGTGCTTGTGTTCACCTTGCGATGAGGTGATGTGCCGTCCAGGTATTTCGTTCCTGTCTTGCACCAATGCTGCTGGAATGGGCGCATCCCTGGATTGATGGATGTAATCATTAAACATCCTTTTCAGAGATATTGTGGCAAGGGGTCCTCGGAATTTAATGGATGTTTCGGGCACTCGTGTCACAATGTGTGAAGTATCAACCCAGCCTTAGGTGCCTTGCTTTCATCTGACAATCTTGACTAGGGGTTATTTTTGGGTTAGGGCTTATATTACAGAGCAGCCTGAAAATCATGCTAGGGCTTATTTTTGGAGTAGATCTTATTTTCGGGGAAACAGGGTAGCAGGGCTTATTGCATTTTTCAGGTATCCATTTTGGGACCTATTTTCCATCCATCCATCATCCAATCCACTAATTCCTAACTACAGGGTCATGGTGGTCTGCTGGAGCCAATCCCAGCCAACAGGGCGCAAGGCAGGAAACAAACCCTGGGCAGGGCGCCAGTCCACCACAGGGCACACACACATCCACACAGCAGGGACAATTTAGAATCACCAATGCGCCTAACTGGCATGTCTTTGGACTGTGAGGGTTAACCAGAGTACCGGGAGGAAACCCACGCAGACATGGGGAGAACATGCAAACTCGATGCAGGGAGGACCCAGGAAGCAAACCCGGGTCTCCTAACTGTAAAGGCAGCAGCGCTGGGACCTATTTTATCTTCTATATATCTTCATCCCATTTAAGCTATTTTTAGGAAGGTTAATATTTCTTTTCACTGTTATGCTGATTAAACACAGATTTATATCTCTGTGTGCAACTCTGCAATGAATCATTTGCACAACTGTCTTGTAGAACTAAGACCCTGGATGGCTGACAATTTTCTCAATCTCAATCAAAATAAAATGGA
Organism: Polypterus senegalus; assembly: GCF_016835505.1. Classification (NCBI taxonomy): domain Eukaryota; kingdom Metazoa; phylum Chordata; class Cladistia; order Polypteriformes; family Polypteridae; genus Polypterus; species Polypterus senegalus. The sequence goes on from NC_053163.1 coordinate 20,722,448, forward strand.
AGTGCAGATAGCTGGTCCTGCAGACAAACCTCAAATTAGTTTTGAACCTCACATTGGTTCTCCATCTCTGCCCTTTTGCTGACGTTTGCAAACCTGTAATTTGGAATCTTGGTATTATTTTTGACAGTAACTTGTCTTTTGAGACATTGATTAATTCTGCGGTCAAGAGTTGCTTTTTCCAGCTTTGTCTTTTAGCTGAGGTTAAGCCTTTTTATCGCCTCGGGATCTTGAGGAAGTTACTCTGCTTTTATCTTTTCTTGGCTTGATTACTGTAACTCATTGTATTTTGGGATCAACAAATCCCTGATACGCGGGTTGCAGTTCGTTCTGAATGCTGCTGCTTGTGTTTGGGTTGGGGAAAGAAAGTTTGATTCTGTCTCTCCAATATTATCCTCTTTACAATGGCTGCCTGTTAGCTTCAGAATTGATTTTAAATTTTTGCTGCTTGTTTTTAAATCTTAACATGGGTATGCTCATGCCAATGTATCCAAATTCTGTGTTTTACACCAGCCATCCAGAGATCTTACATCAACCAGTCAGTTGTCTCTTGTGATCCCTTGTACAAAGTGCAAAACTAAGGGGAACAGGTCTTTTGCAGCTGCTGCACCTCATCTGTGGAACTCTTTACCTCATTACATTAAGGAGTCACCCTCAACTGAACTGCTTAAAACTACATTAAAGACATATTTCTAGTCTCTACCTTTCCGTGACTTTCAGTGACACTGTTGGTTCCCGATTCTTAGTCGTATTTTTTTCTATTTTCAGTTCTGTGTTAGTTATATTTTGTTTTTTTGTATTTTATTTCTATTTATTTTATTTATGTTTGTTGTATGTTTTATTGTAAAGTAGTTTGGCTATAGCATTACTGATGTTGTTTTAAATGTGCTCTATAAATAAATTGACATTGACATTGATAACACTCTTCAAGCAAACATTGCATTTGTAGAACTCTTTCCTGAAATGAAACCATATTGCTGCTCTCAGATCACCACCTCTCCTCTCAGCCTAGCGTCCGTCACTCTTTCCCATATTTTCATGGTGTGGCTGATCAACTTTATACCCAAGTAGTTACTGCAGCTCTTAACATCTCCCTCTTTTTGAAAATTGAAACTAATATACTTCTTCTCCACTCCTCAGGCGTTAAACAATCAACTTAGAAATTCTACTGCCATCTCACATAAATATCGCCATACCTCCACTGGTATATCATCCAGGCCAACTTCTTTTTCACTTTACAACCTCTTTATAGCTTCTCTCATGATCCCCAGTACTTTGTGATTTACTCTCTCTACTTCACTCAGCTTACACTCTGTCATTTTCTATATTCATAAGTTCTTCAAAATACTCCTTCCACCTTTTCAACACAGCCTCCACACTTGTCAGCAAATTTCCATCTGCATCCTTTATCACTCTGACCTGCAGCACATCATTCTGTTCCTCTGCCTGGGCAATCGGTACAAGAGATTTTCTCCTTTCTTTATGTCCAGCTTCTCATATAGCTCAACATGCGCTTTTTCCTTAGCCTTTGCCACCTCTCTCTTCACCTTGCTACTCATCACTTTGCATACCTGTCTGCTTTCATCATCTTTCTGGTATCCCAATTCTTTTTCGCTAAACTGTTCCTCTGTATTCTCGCCTGTACTTCCTAATTCCACCACCAAATCTCTTTGTCTTCCTTCATCTGTCCAGATATCACACCAAGCATGTTTCTACAGTATTTGTCTCTCTTACCACTTCAGGTGCAGTGTTCCAATCATCTATCCTGTCTTCAGCACCACCCAACACCTCTTTTACTTCCTCTCTGAACTTCACACAATAGTATTCCTCTTTCAGCTACCACCACCTGATCCTTGGTTCCACTCTCACTCTCCTCCTCTTTTTCACCTCGAATATCATCTTGCTTACCAAAAATTGATGCTGTCTAGGTGCGCTATACTCAGTGGCATAGTTAGAGTTTGTGCCGCTCGGGGCGGTGCTTCAATTTGCTGCCCTCCAACATATCTGAATGTCTTAACCTATTTAAATATAAAATTAAAATGACGTATACAGAAAATTAAGATACATTTTGCATAGATTTATTTATATATAGAAAAACAGCAATAATTTTTCACATATAATTATTTATAAACATCAACTAGACAAAAATATAGCATAGACGCACTGATAAGCCATGTTCTAATTATTAGTTTAATATAATTGCACTGCGAACACCAGAACCAGTGTAGTGTACAAGTGATAGGTGGAGATGTTTTCTGCGCAGAGAAAGAACGCATTTGGATTGATAATGAGACGAAATTATAAATTGTAAATGAGTTGTTTATCTTCCTTGAAATTATTATCGGTGTAACGTTTATTTTTATTTTTGTTATTGCCTCATAAATTTCAACTGCTTTGTCTGATGCCGTCACAGAAGAACCGTTTGAAAATTATTTTTGAAGCATTTGTGGATAAAAATCAGAGAATTTTACTTTTTTCATTCATGAGTGATATTTTTCCGAGCCCTGCTGCTTACACACGAATTGTAGAGAGCCTTTTGGCCAGTAATGCCGACCCCAAAAATGTGACGCCTGGGGTAGAAACCCCCTCTGCCCACCACTAGCTACACCATTGGTTATACCCTGCTACCATGTTATAGTCTCTAATTTCTTTCATATTGCATCTCCTACATAGAACATAGTTCACCTGTGTGCACTCTTATAAGTCACCCTGTGTCCCTCCTTCTTCTTATAATGTGTATTCACCTCTGTCATTTTCATCCTTTTTGCAAAGTCAGCTACCATCTGCCTTTCAACATTTCTCTCCTTAACACCATACCTGCCCATCACTTCCTCATCACTACTGTTCTTTTTGCCAATATGCCCATTAAGGTTTTCTCCAATCACCCCTATTTCTTCTTTGGGTATAACCTCCACCATTCCATCTAACTTACTCCAGAAATCTTTCTCCTCCATTGACTTGCACGGCATATGTGTCGATGACATTTAGTATTACCCCTTCAATTTCCAACTCTATGCTCATCATTCTGTCAGACATTCTCTTCACTTCCAAAACACTAATAACATATTCTTCCTTCACAATTACTTCTACCCTATTTCTCTTCCTTTTCACACTATGGTATAGAACAGTTTACATCCACCTCCGATGCCTCTGACACAGTACATCTACCTTTCTCAGCTCAATCATGTCAGCCAGCTTTCTCCCTTTTCCAGTCCAAGTGCCAACATTCAAAGTTCAGACTCTGAACTCCACACTCTTTCCCTTCCTGCTGTTCCATTGCCTTTGAACTCACTTTTCGCCTCTAGTTCTCCTTCTCCTTCTTTGCCCAGTAGTAGCCTAGTTTCCATCTATACCCTGCTGGACAGCAGCATTAGTGGCAGCCACATGTAACCCGGGCCTCAACCAATCTAGTATGGACATTCAATTTCTCATCCACATGAGAATTATTTATTATTATTATTATTATTTATTATTTATTATTTGACACAGGTTTTATGCCAGATGTTCTTCCTGACATAACCCACCCCAATTTACCGGGCATGGGACCAGCACTAAGACCACACTGGCTTGTCCGACCTCGTGGCTAGGTAAACTTTTTTGTTAAAGGAGTGGTCCATTTCTATAGATTCTCAGGGTCAAATATGTTGGACAGATTGCCCTACCTTATTCTTATTTTTTGATTTTTTTCTGTGAATAGACTGTAGCATAACTTTACTAATGGTCAAAATAAGCATGTGACAATACATCTGGAGAATGTTTTTATTACATAATAAATTCATAACAAACTAAGTGTTATCTATGAAAGAATTTGCCCTCAATGTTTTTATCATTCGCTAAAGTTGTCTGTTTGTTATTTATGGGAGAGTTTTTCCCATTTTGTATACTGTGGTGCTTCCAACTCATTTGAATATTCCAGGTACAGAAATTTGACTCAGGCGCCGCTGCAAGTGGCAGCCTTTCCAGCAGCTCCGTGTACGACTTTATCTTTCTACCTTTTTCTCTATCTCTCTGATCACTCTTACCACTTTCTTTTATGTGGATTCGTTCCCTGGACACTTTTTACTACTTGGACATGGATTTATACACTCCGAGACTCGTCTATTCAGGTAGTCAACTTCAAGCGCTGAGAACAAAGGCTTGTGCCGGTGTGGTTCCCTATTTACCTGAAAAATTAAGAAGACGATATCGTGGCAGCAGAGCCGGTACTAAGCAAAAAGCTAAGCGACTAGCGAGGAAGTGGCGTTGCAAGCCTTCAGTCCCTTCTGTGATCCTGGGAAATGTGAACTCACTGCCAAATAAGATCGACAAACTGGCTGCGCTGGTGAAAAATGTCAGGACCTACAGAGAATGCAGTTTGTTGTGTTTTTGTGAAACGTGACTAACAATTCACATCCCAGATGCTAACATGGAACTACCCGGGTTTAGCACAGTTAGAGCGGACAGAGACACAAATACTTGTGGGAAGCAGAAAGGAGGAAGACTCGCTCTCTATGTGAACACAAGGTGGTGCAACTCTGGACATGTAAACGTCAAAATCTCCACTTTTTGCAGGGACATTGAACTGTTGGCCGTAAGTCTGCATCCCTATTACTTACTCAGAGAGTTTGGACACGTTATTGTTGTTATTGTTTACATCCCTCCTCGGGCGGATGTGGAGATAGCGGGTGACATCATCCATTCCACTGTTGCTAAACTACAGATGCAGCACCCCGAGGCGCTTGTGCTAATCGCTGGAGACTTTAACCATGTGACGCTGGACAAAACATTACCTGCCTTCTCCCAGTATGTGGATTGCAACACCCGGGGAAATAGGACTATTGACCTACTGTATGCAAACGTTAAAGACACATACAGCGCCACCCCGCTGCTTGTACTTGGGAAAGCAGATCATAACCTGATTCTGCTTCAGCCTCACTACAAACCAAGAGTGAGGGAACTACCTACAGCCACACACTCATTCAGGAAGTGGTCCCCTGAGGCAGAGCAGGCTCTGAGAGACTGCTTTGGAAGTACGGACTTGGATATTCTGCAGGGGTCACATAGTGAGAACATTGAGGAGGATGTTGACCATAAAATAAAAGGGCTTTTAAATGCAGTGATCAGCATGAGCTCAAGCACATGCAGAAGGAACTCCGAGTCCAGCTCAGGGTGGCGAAGGAGCAGTACAGGAGAAAGCTGGAGCAGAAGTTGCAGAAAAACAGCATGAAGGAAGTGTGGGATATGATGAAGACCATCACCGGCTGCAGCTCGAAGCGGGGTGCCACCATCGAAAGAGACGTAGAGAGAGCAAACAAGAGGAACAACTTCTTTAACAGGTTTGACCGCCCTAACCCACTCTCACCTCAGAGTACTGCACCCTCCACCCATCCTTCTGCTGATATCAGCATAGGAGAGAGTTTCCCCCCACACACAATTACAGCAGCCCAGGTAAGCAGAGAGCTGAGGAGACGTTGTGCCAGCAGAGCAGTGGGTCCAGATGGAGTATCGCCATGACTGCTGAAGGCTTGTGTGTTGGAGCTGGGGAGTCCTCTACGGCGCATCTTCAACCTGAGCCTAGAACAGGGGAGAGGCTTTGGAAAACATCTTGCATCACCCCAGTCTCAAAGGTATCACGTCCTAGTGAGCTGAATGACTTTCGGCTTGTCGTTCTGATGTCATATTTGGTGAAGACCATGGAGTGGCTGGTGCTTCACCACCTGAGGCCACAGGTCCGCCACGCCCTCAACCCTCTGCAGTTTGCATACCAGGAAAATGTGGGAGCGGAGGATTCCATCTTCTACATGCTACACCGATCCCTCTCCCACTTGGACAGAGGCAGTGGTGCTGTAAGAATTATGTTTCTGGACTTCTCAAGTGCCTTCAACACCATCCAACCTCTGCTCCTTAGGGACAAGTTGACAGAGATGGGAGTAGATTTATACCTGGTGGCATGGATTGTGGACTATCTTACAGACAGACCTCAGTATGTGCATCTCGGGAACTGCAGGTCTGACATTGTGGTCGGCAGCACAGGAGCACCACAAGGGACTGTACTTTCTCCGGTCCTGTTCAGCCTATATACATTGGACTTCCAATACAACTCGGAGTACTGCCACGTGCAAAAGTTCGCTGAAGACACTGCTATCGTGGGCTGCATCAGGAGTGGACAGGAGGAGGAGTATAGGAACCTAATCAAGGTGCGACTCAAACCACCTACAACTGAACACCAGCAAAACCAAGGAGCTGGTGGTGGATTTTAGGAGGCCCAGGCCCCTCATGGACCCCGTGATCATCAGATGTGACTATGTGCAGAGGGTACAGACCTATAAATACTTGGGAGTGCAGCTGGATGATAAATTGGACTGGACTGCCAATACTCATGCTCTGTGTAAGATAGGTCAGAGCTGAATATGCTTCCTTAGAAGGCTGGTGTCCTTCAACATCTGCAATAAGATGCTGCAGATGTTCTATCAGACGGTTGTAGTGAACGCCCACTTCTACGCGGTGGTGTGCTGGGGAGGCAGCATAAAGAAGAAGGACGCCTCATTCCTGGACAAACTGGTGAGGAAGACAGCCTCTATTGTAGGCACGGAGCTGGACAGTTTGACATCCGTAGCAGAGCGATGGGCACTGAGCAGGCTCCTGTCAATCATGGAGAATCCACTGCATCCACTGAACAGGATCATCTGCAGACAGAGGAGCAGCTTCAGTGACAGACAGACTGCTGTCACCGTCCTGCTCCACTGACAGACTGATGAGACCCCACACTATGCGACTCTTCAATTCCACCGGGGAGTAAATGTTAACATTATACAATGATATTGTCTGTTTTACCTGCATTTTTATTACTATTTAATTAATATTGTTTTTAGTATGCTGCTGCTGGAGTATGTGAATTTCCCCTTTGGGATTAATAAAGTACCTACCTACTCATGCATGTTCATATAAATGTTTTTTGTTACTTCTGAATAGTCAAACAAGTCATGTAATCTGCCTGATTATGTAGTGATTAACTGATTATCTTTGTTTGTCCTGTTCTTTGAATTCCAAGATTCGTCAAAGGGATTTTGATTTCAGTATACATTCATTGAAATAGCTACTACAACTTTGTATCAGTGCTTGCTTTCTCATAATTTATTCTCATATTTTCAGAGTTTTCAGTCGCTGTTTTGTTTCAAGTAATGTTTTGCACTCTCTCATTCTCTCTCTGTTTATGTATATTAAAACAATTCTTTTTTTTCACTACTACTCAGATGGCAGGTGTTTAGTTTCTTATTTAATGAGTGACTGATTTTTCTTTTCGTTCTTTTTTCACAAAGTTGCAGAACTTGCTGGCAATGGCAGAACGGGTGAGTATACTTTACAACATTTCTCTTTGTCATATCTCCCATACCTTTGGCACTATGCATGTTCTTATATTATTTATTGTCATATTATAAACCTTAATATTTGAATGTAAAGTACTGTATTTTGATTTGAAATTGTGAAGTTCACAAATTAGTATTGTCTTTAATTAATGTGGTTTAGAATATACATTTACTTTTAAAATAAAATGCTTTTCTTAAGACTGGTCAGCTGACATCATTTAAAGTTGCTGTTCACAAAAGTTACATCTTAAATTATTTTAGAAGCACCAAGATGTGCCAGGGTTTTGGTGGAAATAAAGTAATATCAAACAGGTAAAATAAAATACGAAGAAGCACTACTTGAAGTTTATCTCTAGCCCGGCATTACTTAGTGTCAGGAGCCTAGCTTGAATATGTTGTATTTGCTTCTTCCATGTGTCAGAATAGATGACAATGTCATCCTAATAGGCAGCACTATAGGCATTGTGGGGCTGTAGTATTCTGTCCAGTAGACACTGGAAGGTTACTGGTGCCCATGTAAACCAATTGGGAGGACATAAAACTGCCAGTGTCCACTAAAGGTGGTAAGTGTGGTCTTTTCCTTGGCAGAGCCAATTAAAGAAAGTTGCCAATACCCTTTTGTGAAGTATAGGGTGGTCTGATACTAAGCTTTACTGAGCCAATCAAGGAGTTTGTCCACTCGTGTCATTGAATAAGCATCAAAGTGAGAGACTTTATTAAGCTGATGGAAGTCATTGCAAAAATGCGAACTTCCATTGAGCTACAGTATCGGCATAATGGGGCGGGACCAGGGATTAAATCTTTTCTCAAAAACACATGCTGTAGATCTAGCATTCACTTTATTTCAAGCTCCACTTCTGAACGTTTCGCCTCCAGGAGTCTTCTCAAACAATAAGCCCAGGCTCCATTATGACGCAGTAATATACAATCAGTGAATTCTAAGCAAGTCATTCATTCACCACATCAAGGATGGACAAGATAGCTGGTTCAAGCTGTGTTTAGATTAGATTAGATTAGATAGATACTTTATTAATCCCATGGGGAAATTCACATACTGCAACAGCATACTGATAAATATTAAACAATATTAAATTAAATTCAATTAAATTGCATTAAAGAGTGATAAAAATGCGGGTAAAACAGACAATAAATTTGTGTAATGTTAACGTTTACAAAGGGTGGAATTGAAGAGTCGCATAGTGTGGGGTCTCCTCAGTCTGTCAGTGGAGCAGGACGGTGACAGCAGTCTGTCGCTGAAGCTGCTCCTCTGTCTGGAGATGATCCTGTTCAGTGGATGCAGTTTTTGTTGCTTGTCTGTCAAATTTGGGCCGAAATGAAGGGATATTTACTGAGAAAAGAAAGAACAGAGCTAAGTAGAGTAGTGGTCGGGTTCTCTTGCCATCCATGGCTTCATCATGTATGTTTAAACGATACACCTGTTCAGCCAGACAGCTATTTGGCTGTTTCACCAAATAATCGATCAGCCCTTTTCTCTCCTTCATTTTGAAAGTGCCTTGCCAATGTGGCAAAAGTTTTAAATGCAAGGTGAGAATGAACGGCATGACATGTTCTCCAGGCTGAAACTCACAGGCTTGTGCCACAGTTGAATCAGTGGGCCTGAACTGATTGCACCTGCACCATGTTCTCTTTTAATATTGGTCTAATTTTATCAAATCTCTTCAGTAACTGCATAATATATTCCAAATTATTAGTGGCTTGGAGGATCTTTTCCTCCTAGTCTTTATTTAAGATGTCCAACAGTCCCTGAGGTTGTCACCCATATAGCAATTTAAAGGGGGAGAAGCCCCTAGAGGCTTAGAAGACTTCCTGATATGCAAATAAAATAAGTGGAAGTAAATGGACTCAGTTCCTTCTATCCTCGCTGATCAACTTCTGTAGCATTTGCTTGAGTGTTTGGTTGAACTGCTGTACTAAACCATCAGTTTGAGGATTTATACTGAGCTAGGAAGAGAGAAGGTATTTGACCATAGGACCAGTCCCTGGTTCAGTGGGTTATTACTATCACCAGAGCCCCTAAGCTGCCCCCCATGTGCATGTGCATGACAATAGATAAATAGAAACTAAATGACCAACAACATGAACATTATAAACAAATTAGAAACAGACACAAAAGACATAAACACTATATTAGAACCTTAGCCTGGGGAGGAACCCAAAATGAAATTTAAAAGTCACAAGTGATGTACTGGAGAATTACTTTAGGAAAAAATGACCTCTTTTGCTTTACAGTCTGCAGTTCCAAAATGAATTCTAGGCATCTTGTTGTTGCAATCTCACAGTCTCATAAGTTACTGGCAAGAAAAGTACATTAGATGGAATGCATATTGTTAAAGTGAAGTTTTTTGTAAGGTGCCACAAACTACACCTGCAGAATAACAAGATATTTGTAGAAGTCTTTAACTAAGAGATATCTTTGAAACTTTACCCAAATCACACTTATTACTTTGCAATTCATATTTTATCTGACAAACCCCTCCTTTTTATTATTTACCTCCTTCCCCTTGGTAATATCTTTAGTAAATATAACATTAGCTTCCACTGTTATGCTGATGACACCCAGGTCTATCTCACTAGCAGACCTACTGCTTCATTTCCACCCTCCTCACTTACTTATTGCATAGCAGAAATCAAATCCTAGTTTTCTTCAAATTTTCTTAAATTTAATAGTGACAAAACTTTTCAGTCCCACATCAATAACATCTCCCAGTCTGCATATTTCCACTTGCGTAACATGAATCGTATTCGCCCCTTCCTCACTCCCCAAACCACTGCTATCCTTGTTCATTGCCTTGTCACTTCTTGTTTGGATTACTGCAATTCCCTTTTCTTTGGTCTTTCACGCAAATCTCCTTATAACCTTCAACTGGTCCAGAATTCAGCTGCCCACATCATTACTAGAACCCCCTCTGTTCACCATATCACTCCCGTTTTGCAGCAGCTTCATTGGCTTCCAGTTCAGTTCCGCATTCAATTCAAAATTCTCCTACTAACTTTTAAGGCTCTCCACAACCTCGCCCCTCCATATCTGTCTGACCTCCTCCATGTTGCCATTCCCTCCCGTACCCTTAGATCCTCTTCCTCCTTCTGTCCCCTTCGTCCGTCTTACCACTAGCTTTGGAACTCACTACCAGCTGAGCTTAGAAATATTTAATCATTTTCACTTTTCAAATCTAAACTTAAAACTCATTTGTTTAAGACTGCTGTTTCTCTTTGATTACAATGGCTCTGTCTGATTTTAACTTTTGTATTTTACTTTTGTTTATAATCTGTGTTTTGTCTATTGTTCTGTGTCCTTGAGTGTTTAGAAAGTCACCTACATATAAATAAAATGTATTATTATTATTATTATTATTATTATTATTATTATTATTATTATTATTATTATTATTATTTATGTATAGTCCAGAGGCAGAGGCAGAGAGTGTGGCTATGGAGGAATATATTCAAGAAAATATCCACAATGGGTTAATTGTTCTGTTTAGTAGCTTGATTGATGCTGGGTTTTTTTTGTTGAGAGAAACATACGGGTGTCCAGCCATGTACTGATTATCAGGAGCAAAGTACAGTTAAAAATAATTATTATTTCCCCCAATACCATCTTTATTCAGTCAAGTGAAAAAATCCACAGTTTTTTCTACACTAGGCCGTTTAATCGGAAACAGGAAGGGAGATTAATGGAAAACTGCATTTAATGCTACCACCAGAAATTACAAACATAAAGTAATTACCTATGGTTTGGCTAATGCACCAAAGGTATTTCAAGCCTTTAATAATAACATCCTCTGTGATGTGTTGGGTATTAATGTACTGGTTTATATATTGAAAATATTCAAATTTTTTAACCAGATGGTTTGGCTTGTTTATGTAATAATCTCTGACTCTAAAGTTACATCTATTCTAAATTGATAAGTACCTGAAAGTTTACGTCAAGTACAATGATTTGTGGGAGGTTTCCAATTACAGTAGAGTCTCGCTTATTCGACATAAACAGGCCGGCAGAATGTTGGATAAGCGAAAATGTCAGATAATGGGAGGTGTTAAGAAAAAGCCTATTAAACGTCAAACTATGTTATAATTGTACACATTACGAACCTAATAATCATGTTTTACAACAAATCAACAGAAAAAATTAACTGAAAAAATGAACTCCGTTTTCATTTTAAATTCATTGTGGGGTAACAAGAAGAGACTCGAGGCAGGGCAAGGTTTGGGGCAGCCACCTGTTTAATGCGGTTTCCTGGCTGCAGAAGCAATTGATTCATGTAGTCAAGTTTACACGACAGAGTCCAAAACAGAACTGCCTCCCACAGCAAAGGCGGGAGGCTTTATAGGACGTTGGGTGGAAGTGATGTCGTCCTCGGGGCCGGGACCGGAAGTGATGTGTCCCGCTTCGAGGAACGGCTTCCGGGCATCGGGTCGCATAATCCACGAGGACGAGTATATATTTATGTCCTCGGGCTGAGGGTTCTAGGGGTCCTACTATGTCGACCCCAATCCGGTCAAAAGGAACGTCAATCAGGGGGAGGGGGACAAGAGGAGCACGGTCCCTCCTGGGAATTTGCCGCAGTTGACACTCCAGACTGGAAATGCAAAAGCGGCGAACCTCCTCATTAATCCCCGGCCAAAAAAAACGGAGCTTGATTCGCTCCAGTGTCTTGTCGGAGCCGAGATGGCCTCCAAGAAGGTGGGAGTGTGCTAACACGCAGACCTGCCGCCGGTAGGTTCGCGGGACTAGCAACAACTTCCGGACCTTCCCCTCATGCTCAGCCACCCGATATAACAAATCATTATCAATGACGAAGTGAGGTCCCTGTGGCATGGGCTGATGAGTGCGTTGGCCGTTAACGAGGACCACTGCATTCTTTGCGTGTTTCAGAGAGTCGTCATTCCATTGTTCTCTCTTGAAAGAAGCTGGCGTTGCTCTAAACTGAAAGTGCAACTCAGAGAGCGGGTACGGTCTGACCTCAAGGGACGGAGACTCCTCCCTCTCTGCCGGGGCGCTGGTAGATGACGTAGCAGCCCTCGACGGTCCGGGAGTGTCTGCGTCGCTCTCTTGGCCTTCCGCCCCACTCCCTGTCGGCTGATTACATGGCGTGGAAGCAGCTTGAGATGAGTCTTTCTCACCTATAACGAGGCCCAGAGCTTTTCCGGGAATGCTCTCTAGTCTACCGCTGTTGCTATCAGACCAGTCCCGCCCGAGGATCTGGGTGCACCGCGATAGTGAGTTTTCGAAGGGTTCCTCCGAGACACACGTAACACCGGGCGGTTTTGTACATGCGGATGTCTCCATGTATACATTTCAGGCTGGTCTTTCTTTTAATCCACTGTTGCGGTAGAACAAAACGGCGAGCAATGACAGACACGTTACTGCCTTAGTCAAACAGGGCCGTCACTTAATGACCGTTAATGAGAAGCTCCCCCGTATGGTTGTCTGCCAGGGGATTGCTAAAGGCACCCAAACAACACTGCCGCGGCCCCCTACAGTCCGCCTTGTTCCCTGACAGGTCGCAGGCCAGGCGGTCCGGCGACTTCGGAACAGGCTCTGGAGTGCATGGCAGGGACTTTCTCAGTGAGACATCTCCTGTGTAGTCCACCAAGGGGCTGTTCTGCCCTCCCAGGTTTCAAAGCCTGCCTCGGGGTCTTTAGGAGCTGTAGGAGCTCCTGCATGGAGTGAAAATCGCCCCAGGCCGGCTGGGCAAAATTCTGGGGTAGGTGCTGTAACAGCAGGAAACAGGCAACCTGCTGCACGATTTGGAGTGGGGTCAACTCAAATGGCTGTAGCCGCAGACCCACCTGCTGCCAGAGAGCCATAGCCTGTTCTGAGAGCCCTTTATTTGGGTTAAACAACCAGGTTTGTATTTCCGTCACCTGCTGGCCTGGGGAAAGCCCATCCTTATCAGGGACCTTGGTCCCGATGGGCGGCTCGGCTCTCCTGCCCAGGAGAGCATAATGAGCCCCTTTAGTGTCCACCCCAGAAACCAGCCCATGCCTGTGGGTCCCTTCCATCTTCTCCACCAGATAGGGCTTCAGCCCAGGGTTGCCCTCGTGGAGCAGAGCCTGCACCGGGTCCTTCCTGACCCCCCAGCGCACTCCCCGCCCTGAAACTCGGCCCCGGTATGTGGTGTTATGGGTCCACAGCTTGTTGAGCAAAGGCCATTTTAAATAAATAATCACCGCACCCAAGGCGGCTTCGTGAGGGGGGCGTTGTTGTAGCAAGCCGCGGGTCAGTCGGCGATGTGGGCATTTCTCACCTAGTGCACAGGTGAGGAACTGCCCACATTCGTATTTGCTCCCGTGGCTAATGCTACAGCTGTGATGGCCCCTCACGTTATAAAAAAGAAGTGCGAGTCGGTTTTGAGAGAATGAAAAAAGATTGAAAAGAAACGAAAGGAGAGAGGACGGAGGTTACCGGGAGTAGGAGAGGAAGCAGGTCGGTGAGAGAGTGAGAGAGCCGCAAATAGCGAGCGGACGGGCGAGCGAATGAGCGCTCACGGGCAGCTGCGAGGGCCAGGGGTGTTGGGCCTACACCCAGGCGATTGAGTTGGATGTCGGTCCCGCTGAGCGATTATGTAGCGGGAGTGACCAAGGGAAGGCGACTGGCCGCAGAGAGGCCGCGGAAAGGCAGCGGAAGTCGGGAGGCTTGGTGGTTGGAATCCCCAATGTGTGCGTCCTGGCCATTGGGGGAAATCAAGTCTCCGAGACTGGGATGAGTGCCATACCGGAGCCAGGGATCGGGAGGTCTCCAGTCTCGAGTGTGTGTTGTAGGAGGGCAGCTGCATAGAGAGAGTGGCTCCCCTGTTGCAAAGCCTGGACAGGGAGATGCAGGGGAGTCACATGTTAAAAGAAGCACCGAGCTTGTTTGTTGTTTTAAGACTGCTTCCTAAAGAAGATTTTTAACCTCGTTTTTAAAGGATTGTTTTTTTCTTATTGTTTTAACCTCCACGTTTTCTTTTAATGGTTTATTTATTTATGGAGGAACTTGGAGCACTGCACTTTATTTATTGAACACTGTTTTGTTGACTGTTTTTAATAAAAGCACTTTGCACTTTTAACCATCCCCTTGCTCAGATGCTCAATTATTGCCTTCACTGACTAGCTCAATCGGTAACATTACCGACGGTGTTGGATTCAAGGGTTCCCAAACAGCAATGGGAGCGTGGAGCCAGAACCCGCATTGTCACAGGTACTCTCCTACCTGGTTATTTCTAGGGTCGTGTCCCGGGTTCTTCAGGGACATCATCCTGCCGGCTACGCCACTGTAACAAAAAGAGACTCGAGGCAGGGCAAGGTTTGGGGCAGCCACCCGTTTAATGCGGTTTCCTGGCTGCAGAAGCAATTGATTCATGTAGTCTAGTTTACACGATAGAGTCCAAAACAGAACTGCCTCCCACAGCAAAGGCGGGAGGCTTTATAGGACGTTGGGCGGAAGTGACGTCGTCCTCGGGGCCGGGACTGGAAGTGATGTCGTCCTCGGGGCCGGGGCCGGAAGTGATGTGTCCCGCTTCGAGGTGGTGGCTCCTGGTAGGATTTCCCGGGAAAGGCCTTTAGGGAACTTAGAAAGAGTGTCAGTGTACCCCGCCCCCCCCGGGCAGATGTAAAATCAGTCCTTTCTAAGCCCTTCAGCTGCGTCCTATGCACACGTGTGTGACAGTGGTAATGTACAGAACCAAAATTCGAAAAAAGTTGTCTCTGTCCAAATATTTATGGACCTAACTGTATATGGGTGGATACAATTCTAGTGCAAAAGTTTTGTGACACTGAAACTCCTTTATCTATTTGCTTATTTTTTTAAGAGGTTAACCATTACTGTGTAAAATTATGATATAGGTATTCAAAATTAATATCAATCAAATTAGCTTTTGATGAAAGGTGACATTGACTCGAGGGTGCCACTTTGCTATTCATAATATTTATGGATCATAAAAATGAGAAATATTTCAAAAGTGACAAATGGCTAAATACAAAACAAGACAGTTTGCTTTTTTTGCTACTTGGTTTGTTTTGTTATTTCTTATTTTCAAGGATATAAGAGTTGGAAACAGATGCACTATCATGTACTTATCATCTAGATGAACAAAATATATAAACGGACCCAAACTCTACTTCTGATAAATTCCTTATATTAACCATGATTGCTGCTCTCAATAAACTTAGTGAGGATATAAAATCCACACAAAACCAAGCCTTAGTTCCTAGTCTGATTCCTAATAATAAATATTATGGTCCACCAGAATTTCTTGATTGACTTGAAGCTAATACTCAAAAAAAAAAGCATGTGACTATAGATGTGGAAAAATGTACTGCACAATAAATTTATAGCAAACTAATTGGAATAAAATGTTATCAATAGAAGAGTTTGTCAGAAATGTACTTTATCATTTTACAAAATTCTCTCCTTTTCTGTGTTTGTACAGCTTCAAACAGAACAATCTCCATTGCTATATTCTTTCGTTTTTTCTTCATCGGTATCTCGCTAGGCTCAGTTCAGTGTGGCAGCTGGTCAGGGTGAACCTGAGGATATCAGAAGCTTCTGTAAAACAGTTTACAGACCAGAAAAGTTTCAGGTTAGGCAGCAGGTGTATCTTGCTGTACTAGATATACACCAAAGGGTTCCATCCTATAACCTGGCTACATGATATTTAGGCCCGTATGTTATTTGTAGGAGAGTTGGTCCCATTTTGTATACTGTGGTGCTTCCAGCTCATTTGAAGATTCAAGATACATTCCATGTCTCAAGACTCATGTATTCTATGTACATATAAGAGATTTTGTTACTTGTGAATAGTCAAACAACAAGTCATGCCATCTGCATGATTATTTAGTGATTAACTGATTATCTTTCTTATTCCTGTTCCATGTCATTGGGACTGAATTGAACTGAAAAAGCTACTTCACTTTGTGTCAGTCTTGTTTTTTCATAGTTTGCTGTCATGTTTTCAAACTTTATGTTTTCAGACACTGTTTTATTAAATGTGCATTTCATAAAGTGTTATTATGTTTAATAAATGTCTCTTAAATTATATATTAATTGGTAGTACACACTGTTAAATTGTCTGTTCTTATGTATATTTATGAAAATAGGTTTCAAACCTCGCCTGAAGACCCCTCTTTTTACTCACCCTATTGACATATTTACTGTTAATAATGTTCTTATTTCATCCTTCTCTAACCAAGTACAGTTTGAAACATTTTACATGTCAATTTTGAAACAATTTGGCTCCTATGTTTTAATAAAATATTATTACTTCAGCAGCCGCAGTTGTTTCAAATCAGCCAACACAACAGTCCATCTCTTAAGATTAGCAACAGGACCCAGTAAACTTTACATTTTTTATTTTTTTCATCCTGTGCATGTTCAGACCTGAACAAAGACAGCTTTAGCCCTGTCAAGAGCATGAAAATTGTGTTTAAAGAAGTCATGAAAATGATTATTTTGAAGAAAATTTCTGTAGAAATATTTTAGGTTGCCTCTGCTAAAAGGTTTTTTCCACACAAATCAAGGTAATGGATACTGTGTGAAAAGATTGTGTCTCACTGTCTGAGCCTTCATTGCCTACTGTGTGATGTGCTTTATCTGCAACAGGAATTAACAACTTAAAATAATAACAGCAAGAGATATTTTTAAAGACTCATTGTTTTTCTCCTTCATCTAATTCCTCATTGCCTTCTCTTGCTTATGCTCCCTATTACAGAGAATTTATTTATGTTAAATGATTAGTTTGATATTTTTCAGGTCCATGTTATTTCTTCAGAACCATCGTATACAGGTGCTGGTCATAAAATTAGAATATCACGACAAAGTTGATTTATTTCAGTAATTACATTCAAAAAGTGAAACTTGTATATTAGATTCATTCATTACACACAGACAGATGTATTTCAGATGTTTATTTCTTTTAATTTTGATGATTATAACTGACAACTAATGAAAGTCCCAAATTCAGTAATCTCGGAAAATTAGAATATAAATTAAGACCAATGCAAAAAAAGGATTTTTAGAAATGTTGGCCAACTGAAAGGTATGAACATGAAAAGTATGAGCATGTACAGCACTCAATATTTAGTTGGGGCTCCTTTGGCCTGGATTACTGCAGCAATGTGGCGTGGCATGGAGTCGATCAGTCTGTGGCACTGCTCAGGTGTTATGAAAGCCCATGTTGCTCTGATAGTGGCCTTCAGCTCTTCTGAATTGTTGGGTCTGGCGTATTGCATCTTCCTCTTCACAATACCCCATAGATTTTCTATGGGGTTAAGCTCAGGCGAGTTTGCTGGCCAATCAAGAACAGGGATACCATGGTCCTTAAACCAGGTACTGGTAGCTTTGGCACTGTGTGCAGGTGCCAGGTCCTGTTGGAAAATGAAATCTGCATCTCCATAAAGTTCGTCAGCAGCAGGAAGCATGAAGTGCTCTAAAACTTCCTGGTAGACGGCTGTGTTGACCTTGGACCTCAGAAAACACAATGGACCAACACCAGCAGATGACATGGCACCCCAAACCATCACTGACTGTGGAAACTTTACACTGGACCTCAAGCAACGTGGATTCTGTGCCTCTCCTCTCTTCCTCCAGACTCTGGGACCTTGATTTCCAAAGGAAATGCAAAATTTACTTTCATCAGAGAACATAACTTTGGACCACTCAGCAACAGTCCAGTCCTTTTTGTCTTTAGCCCAGGTGAGACGCTTCTGACGCCGTCTCTTGTTCAAGAGTGGCTTGACACAAGGAATGCGACAGCTGAAACCCATGTCTTGCATACGTCTGTGCCTGGTGGTTCTTGAAGCACTGACTCCAGCTGCAGTCCACTCTTTGTGAATCTCCCCCACAGTTTTGTTTCACAATCCTCTCCAGGGTGCGGTTATCCCTATTGCTTGTACACTTTTTTCTACCACATCTTGTCCTTCCCTTCACCTCTCTATTAATGTGCTTGGACACAGAGCTCTGTGAACAGCCAGCCTCTTTAGCAATGACCTTATGTGTCTTGCCCTCCTTGTGCAAGGTGTCAATGGTCGTCTTTTGGACAACTGTCAAGTCAGCAGTCTTCCCCATGATTGTGTAGCCTACAGAACTAGACTGAGAGACCATTTAAAGGCTTTTGCAGGTGTTTTGAGTTAATTAGCTGATTAGAGTGTGGCACCAGGTGTCTTCAATATTGAACCTTTTCGCAATATTCTAATTTTCCGAGATACTAAATTTGGGACTTTCATTAGTTGTCAGTTATAATCATCAAAATTAAAAAAAAATAAACATTTGAAATACCTCAGTCTGTGTGTAATGAATGAATCATGGAATTACTGAAATAAATCAACTTTGTCATGATATTCTAATTTTATGACCAGCACCTGTATATGCATTTGCCATGCAAAAATATGTTCTAAAGTTCAGCATTTTCAATACATTAAAAAAATACCTTGGCCTCACTGGTGGTGTATGATGGAGATTATGGGGCATGGAGCATCACTGGAAAAAAGAAAGCTTAAAAACTTACTGAGCATGTTAGTTTTACCAGCCAAGTAAGTCATCAAACATTGATGTATGTCTTCACGTTACACACACATTGTTAAATACTTTGAACATGTAATTTATAAACAAAAAAAGACCAGTAGGTTGAGATTCAGCCATTTTAAATTAAGACGATTTGTTCATGTTCCATCAGCTCTTATTATCCTCCAGGATAAACTTTCACTCCCCCAGGAGCATAGTTTCCTCTCGAAAGACCACATTATAGTAAAATTTTCCTGCCATGTGCTTTCTATCATGTTGATTTACTTACATATTTATGTGAGATGTCACTACTATTACACAAGCAAATAGAAAACACATCCTTACCTTGAGAAAATAGTGCCAGGAATGTATGCTAAAATGATTATTTCCAGTTCCCTTTTGTTGTCAGAAACAAAGACCGCATGTTAACTTATATCATAACTTCTACTTCTTCAAAGTGGATGTTTTCAGTAAGTTTTTAGGTTTTTATTTTCTGTTGGTGCTCCGTGCCCTGTTGCCTCCATTATAAAGCACCAGTCTCTGCAAGATATCTGAGCAGGTCTCTGCGAAGGAGTAATAAGAAAGTTTGTGGAGTGACACTAGAGGTTGAAAACATACTTTAGCAGCAATCTGTAGCCTGATCTACTTACATTTCCAGACACAGCATATAATTAACAAACCATGATGTATTATACCAAAAACTACAGCAAGGTCCAAAGAAGAAAAATTGAGGACTCATCTACAACTGCTTTATGAAGATAACCTCTGTTAATTGTAACTGTCCCATTTCAGTGATGTGTAGACTATAAATATTAGACTAAGATTTTTTAAAGACCACTGCCATTTATAAATGTGACCAGTTTATTTCATGCACATTGAAAATTTAAAAACTCAAACAAAGGACAATTAATAAACAGCTAATGACCGTAAGAGCTTGCCTTTGCACATGGTTACCCCAGATGAATATGTTTTGGTTGCTGCTGTAATTACCCATAGCATATTGGTAAGGACCTTCAGTCTAATTTACTAAACAGAGTATATGCCAACATTATCCTCTTGGTTTAAAAGATTTAGACTGAGTTTGTTCCTTCTTCTCTCAGTAAATGAATGACAAAGAGGAGGTTTTATCTATCTATCTATCTATCTATCTATCTATCTATCTATCTATCTATCTATCTATTTACTTATAAGTTTCAAAGTAAACTGTAAACTTTGCTTAATGCCTGGAATCAAGTAATTCTGTCTTTTTTTTTTTTTTTTTGTTCCTTTTTCAGGATTTCAGGTGGTCGTCTGTTGCCGTTGCTATTACACCAAATAGGCTTAGGATGTTACAGGTTTATAAAACATGCTATTTCACATTTCTATACAAATTACTTTAATACATTTCAATCATCTTGTACAGTGCATCTGGAAAGTATTCACAGCCATCACTTTTTCCACATTTTGTTAAATTACAGCCTTATTCCAAAATGGATTAAGTTCATTTTTTTCCTCAAAATTCTACACACAACACCCCATAATGACAATGTGAAAAGTTTACTTGAGGTTTTTGCCAATTTATTAAAAATAAAAAACTGAGAAAGCACATGTACATAAGTATTCACAGCCTTTGCCATGAAGCTCCAAATTGAGCTCAGGTGCATCCTGTTTCCCCTGATCATCCTTGAGATGTTTCTGCAGCTTAATTGGAGTCCACCTGTGGTAAATTCAGTTGATTGGACATGATTTGGAAAGGCACACACCTGTCTATAGAAGGTCCCACAGTTGACAGTTCATGTCAGAGCACAAACCAAGCATGAAGTCAAAGGAATTGTCTGTAGACCTCAGAGACAGGATTGTCTCGAGGCACAAATCTGGGGAAGGTTACAGAAAAATGTCTGCTGCTTTGAAGGTCCCAATGAGCACAGTGGCCTCCATAATCCGTAAGTGGAAGAAGTTTGAAACCACCAGGACTCTTCCTAGAGCTGGCCGGCCATCTAAACTGAACGATTGGGGGAGAAGGGCCTTAGTCAGGGAGGTGACCAAGAACCCAATGGTCACTCTGTCAGAGCTTCAGATGTCCTCTGTGGAGAGAGGAGAACCTTCCAGAAGGACAACCATCTCTGCAGCAATCCACCAATCAGGCCTGTATGGTAGAGTGGCCAGACGGAAGCCACTCCTTAGTAAAAGGCACATGGCAGCCCACCTGGAGTTTGCCAAAAGGCACCTGAAGGGCTCTCAGACCATGAGAAACAAAATTCTCTGGTCTGATGAGACAAAGATTGAACTCTTTGGTGTGAATGCCAGGCGTCACGTTTGGAGGAAACCAGGCACCGCTCATCACCAAGCCAATACCATCCCTACAGTGAAGCATGGTGGTGGCAGCATCATGCTGTGGGAATGTTTTTCAGCGGCAGGAACTGGGAGACTAGTCAGGATAAAGGGAAAGATGACTGCAGCAATGTACAGAGACATCCTGGATGAAAACCTGCTCCAGAGCGCTCTTGACCTCAGACTGGGACGACGGTTCATCTTTCAGCAGGACAACAACCCTAAGCACACTGCCAAGATATCAAAGGAGTGGCTTCAGGACAACTCTGTGAATGTCCTTGAGTGGCCCAAACTTGAATCCGATTGAACATCTCTGGAGAGATCTTAAAATGGCTGTGCACCGACGCTTCCCATCCAACCTGATGGAGCTTGAGAGGTGCTGCAAAGAGGAATGGGCAAAACTGGCCAAGGATAGGTGTGCCAAGCTTGTGGCATCATATTCAAAAAGACTTGAGGCTGTAATTGCTGCCAAAGGTGCATCGACAAAGTATTGAGCAAAGGCTGTGAATACTTATGTACATGTGATTTCTCAGTTTTTTATTTTTAATAAATTTGCAAAAACCTCAAGTAAACTTTTTTCACGTTGTCATTATGAGGTGTTGTGCGTAGAATTCTCAGGAAAAAAATGAATTTAATCCATTTTGGAATAAGGCTGTGACATAAAATGTGGAAAAAGTGATGCGCTGTGAATACTTTCCGGATGCACTGTAAATGTGTATATAAACGTGACTCACAACCCTGCCATGTTGCTGCTCTGGAACAATTATATATGCACTTAGCTAATTAAATTCATATTTATGTAATCTCAGCGATGCAGACCTTCATTGGCAGGTACAGCAGCCTTCTCCTTGATGCATCCAGCCACCTACCTCATTGAGGAGTTCTAGCACCTCTGTTCTGTGTTCTGGGGTTCTGGGAAAGGCATAAGGTGCTGGCGTCTGAGTCAGTAGGCACCATCACCTGGACTTGTAATGACATAATTGCTGTGGAAATGAATAGTACAGACCATATAAAACACTGAGAGTTCAACCAGTTACCTTACCAACAAACCAGTCATCATGCACAGCACGTAGCCGATGCTACTTTATCTCCAAAGAAATGAATCATGGCTTGATCCAGCCAAACAAGCCACAGCTTTTGACAGCCTAATCTTGGCATCACAGATGACTTGTGCATTAATGAAATGTCACTGCTCATAGTTAACAAAAGCAGTGTCATTCTTGTTAGGTAAATGTATTTGAATTTGAGTGCAGGAGTGGGGCAAGTGAGTGAGCTACGCAAACCTTATACAGAGAGTTCAACAGTCTGTCAAGGTTATGAGTGGTAACAGTTCCTTCTGCCTTTGTCTCTTTAATTTTGTATTTTTCTTTGATTGACATTACTTTATTTTTATAACGACATACCACCTTTGGACTATATATATATATATATATATATATATATATATATATGTGACTATTCCTTCTTTCAGTACTCAAATGACAGGCGTTTAGTCTCTTATTTAGTGATTGATCGCTTTTGTATCTTCTTCTCTTTTCGTATTATAGGAGGAATTGAAAGAGAGAGATCTGGTGAGTACACTTTAACATATGCTGTCTTTGCTATATATGCCATTACATTGGCATTGTGCTTGTTCTTTTGTTGCTTATTTTCATATTATCAGCATTAATATTTGACTATACAGTACTTTATTTTAATTTAGAATGTACTTCATGAATTAGTCTTTTGTTTAATAAATGTGGTTTAGAATAGGCATCTGCTGTTCAAATAAAATGCCCTTCTTAGGTCTGGTAAGCTGACTCCATTAAAAGTTACCATTAACAACAATTAATTCTTAAATTATTTTAGATGCACTTAGATGTGCCGGGGCTGTTTTTGAAAATAAAACAATACCAAACAAGCGAAATAAAACACAGACCTTTGCTAACAATACAAGAGCAGAGAGTTACGAAAGTTACAACAAATTACAATATGCAGCAATACCAATCTTTACAAGTGTTTAATGACTAACAGAAAATTTGCCAACATTTCTAATAGTAATTCCAGACTGTATTTGAGAGGAGCATATGTTCCCCAGAGAACACTGTAGGTTATTGTATGTTATACACAACTGCAAGACTACAAGCACACACACCTCAAATCAGTAGTTGAAGGACAGAACACTTAAATGTTAAAGGAACAATACTACTTACCCTTACTTAACCTCATGAAATAAAGAGTCAAAGAGGAAGCACAACATGAATGGTCTTTACTCCTACTTATCGCTGCTCCTCTCCATTGCCAGAACACTCCTGGTTGTCTTGTGCTCAACTCTTACTTCTGTCTTATTTAATAGTTAATCTATAGATATTTACATTTCAAAAGGGGCCTCGTTTGCCAGATAGGAGAAGTTCAAACGTACTGTGTGCATGGCTGAGTGGAATCCATGCAGATGTTGGTGGCTGTCCTTAGGCAGCGTGTGCTATAAATGTCATCTAGGGCTGGAAGCTGTACCTTGATAATCCTCTGCGCTCTCGACACAACCCACCATAGAGCTTACTGATCAGCTGCTGTAGAACTGTGATTCCACACTCAGATACAACTGGTTCAAATACTCTCACTGCACTGAGAATAACAACACTGAAGCAGCTGTGGTATTTGGAATAGCTTGGCCATTCTGTGCACCATTGTATTGTTACACGTTGATTACAAATAGGTGCCTTAAATTTATAAATGATATGCAGTTAATTTCAGTTTATTTTATAAAGCCTGTGTCTGGATGTGAACCTATAAAAGAAAGGGAAACTACATAGGAACAGCAGCACTGCTTTGATGCTGGTTGCCGCCAGTTTGCAAAACCGAGCAGAAACATGCATATGTAAGAGGGGTGCTTCCGTGAGAATTGAGCGGGGAAATTGGTGTGCGCAACATTTTTGTGTGTAAGCACCATTTGTGCATGAGGCCCCTGCCTGTCATTTTCAGAATAGGGTCAATGCCAACATTTTTTGTCCATGTTTGGTGCCCTAGGCAAACACCTCCTCTGGCAATATTTTACCGCTTTAAAGCCTGTAATGTGCACTCCAATTATGGCGAATTTACTAACCTGTGATAAAGAATAGGGAGAGCACACGCATTGAGCTGACGTCAGCTTCATACAGAAGAATCCCCCGCCCCTCTTCTTGCAAGAAGCAAGCAGCAAGCACACCTCGCAAATGGAGGGAGCACTTACTCCCCACAGATGGGCAATAGAAAACCGATCGGTGCCCATGCAATTCCAAAAATGCACTGGCATGATGTCGGGGCAGCATGGGCGCATGCAAAAACATATTTATTTTTTTTGCCGATACTCAAGATGCCGCCCCCACCACGATGCCGCCCTGGGCAACAGCCCATGTCGCCCATATCAAAAACCGCCACTGCTTACCAGTAATGGCTGGGTCTCTGTTCAAATAAATTGGTGTACCAAATCTTTTCCATTCAGACAGGTTTCTATAAATGCCATAACGCAAGCATCAATTTTTTCAGTAAACCTCAGTTCCCTCCTCTTTCCTCACTTTATTGTTTTTTTCTTGGTTATGCCACTATTGTAACAAGTTACTGTATTAATAATAAGTGTTAAGAGTCACCAAGATATCAGGTGGTACATACATATGTTCAGGTGAGTTCCAATGGAACAGATACTCTCTGCTATTGGTAATTTGTGCAGGCTGATTAGGAGGTGTAGCATAAAGGTCCCAAGTTAGATGAAAGTAAATCCAAATGATAAAGATAAGAATATACATCCTGAATTAGTTTATTTTGCTGCAGCATTGCTAACTATCAGAAAAGACAGGAAAGGGTAGACAGATATAAAAGAAAAAGAAAGAAAGAAACCTATTAGAAAAGATTTAACAAAACACAGAGTGCGACAATAGTTAGATCTCTTGTGAGTTAGAGCCAAAAACACTCATGTGCCTCTGCTGCTGGCCAGATTTCACGTCCGTTTCTCTGAGAAACTGTATACTGTAGTCATGATTGGAGATTGCACCATTATGATCTGGGGTGTTTATTTGTTGTTTTTCCGACCTCTTTTCTGTGTTTCTTGACTTTCTGTTCATCCCATTATTATTTCTTATTCATGAGGAATCCATTTAATTTGTTTATTCATTCAATGAAGTGTATTTAGAAATGTTACAATTAGTAAAGTTTTAATGCAATTTCTTTATTGTTTACTTGGGGTATTGGTGTTTGTTTATGGTTGCCATGGTTTTTCTATGAAAACATGACTCACAGTGCTCTTGTGTGATGCCATCTATGCAACAGTTTGAAAGGTCAGCGCCATTTAACTATCCAAGAGACAACTCTGGTATTAGTCTTTCTGATTTGATTCTTAGACTATAATTTTTGGTTAGTGTGTTGAGATTAGATGAAACATAACATGGCTGCTGCCCCAGATGTCCATCTTTTGGTGGCTGTTGCAATTACCCATAGCCTATTGGGAAGGGCCTTCACTCAAACTCACTGAACAGAGTACTGTATGTGCCAACCTCATCCTCAGGGGTAAACAGATTTAAACTGAACTTATTCCTTCTTCTCTCTGTAAGTAAATGAGAGATAGAGAGATAGTTCTTGAATTACAATTTTGATCACTAGATAAAGGCACTAGATAAAGGTGACTCTTATTTACACAACTAAATTATAACATTCTTTTTTCTTTATTTTTAAATATTTTCATAAGGATTTTTTTATTTTTTAATTAAAAATTTTTAAAGCTATGGTTTAATAAATTTGAGAAAAATGTAAAATTATTTCTGTTAATTTCAGCCTGCAATAGAAATTAAAAAGGTTGTGTAAACAATATGCTAAAAGCTACAGTTTCCCTTTGACAACAAACAACACATTAAAATGTGGAAGATTTATTTGGACAAATAACCTTTATTTTGAGAGACCTTTTGTACATTTTCCATTCATTGTGGGATATGACAGATCTTGTAAACAATCTATTTTTAGGATTAAAGGTTAGAAAATACTTGCATGGTGAAATATTCTGGTCCATGTGAGGAGTTAGTGAACTGTGTTCAAAATTGGGGCATTTGTAATATTTGCTTAGTTAATTCTTCATAAACAAAAACACTACATTTTAGGATATAATTGAAAATAACAGTGATGATAGATTGTAATAACACATATTAGTAGAGGATAAAAATATTTTCTTATGAGAGTATTTTACAATAGTTAAACTCTGAGCCCAAATAGTCTTGTGTATACTGATGATGTAATACTTTTAGTTTTGATCCTGGTCATGTACTTAGTTGCCCAAAGCTTCAGGGAAACTAAAGTGCCTGCTCTATATGAGGGTTTGTTGGGTGGACACATGCAATCAAACTGTTCATTTTATTACAGACTAGCAAAATACCTACGCTTCGCAGCGGCGAAGTACTGCCTTAAAATTTTTATTAAGAAGAAAATTAAACCTTTTTAAACTGAGGGAAAATATACCAATAACTATCTGTTAAGGATCTCTTTGTATACCACATTGTGAGTTCGGCCCTCCAATTGTAATATGACCAAGCTGTGCGCTGAGTTACTCTTCAGCATGCAACGTACAATTGGCCATGTGAACAGTAATCTTGTTTCAAATCTCACAGCTTGGATTGCTGCTGTCATAATCGGTTTGAGTTTCATGGTTTGTTTCAATTACGTTAGTATTTGCAGGACTTGTGTTGAAGTGACATTCGGCATCTGTCAAGCGTTGTAAGTATACAACTGGTTACATCGATAACTTCACATCCAGCTTTTGAGAGTTTAAACATTCATAAACATCAAAGTGTCCACTACTGAAATCGTCACCTGTCAATCTAAGATGTTTAAGAGGCATTGGCAGTTCTCTAAAGGTGTAAAATATTTGGCCATTTCGGTACACTTGAAAGCGACAACCGAACAATTCAGCGGCAGCCATCAACTCACATGCAGATCCATAGGTGAAGGGCTTAAGCATTTCACTCTTCTAGTGCTCCTGTGTAGTATAATTATCTCCTGTACCGTCATCAGTCCACACCTTGAACCTGTCCTAGTCATTCAATACATAAGACACAATGTTCCTCCAGATATCAAGAGTGAGCCTGATATGGCCGTGCAATATGTAACAAAGAGAATGGAAAAGATAGGTGCCATCTCCGGGCATGGAAGCCACTCGGTAAGTGACAGTTCTTTGATCGATGGTGATCACCTCGATAGACATGTTAATGGGGGGTACGGTTGGAATGATAAAGAAAATGGGTACATGAACAATGTAAAGTAAGTCTAAAATACCTAAACAATAACTATAATTGTAAGAAATGAACAATAAAACAGCGGAGAAGCCGTGAATTAAATAAAAAGGCAGTAGTTATCAGCAGGAAGAAATGAATCCCGTGGTGAAGCAAGGAAGGGAATGTAGAGACTGGAGCGACAGACGGCCTAATATAGGCAGGCAGCCAACAACGTCAGATCTTCCTAAAGCTCAAGCAGTAAAGGTGGTTAGTTGCCTTAAAGGGCAAAGGCAATCCAAGACCAACAGAAATCCAAATAGAATTCAAAAAACAGAGTGAGGGTTCCAAAATCCAGAAAATTAATAAAAGTACATAATAATCACAGAGAAATTACCACCACCACCACAAGCATATTTAATGGACTAGAAGAGACTGTGAGATTTCTCCGCCATTATACAGTTGTTTGCAGTCTCTTACGGTGATGGGCAAGTGGTTCTGCCTTTTCTGCCTTTAGTGACTAAAGACATGTTAACATAAAACGACAAAGTAAATAGAGGACACCCAATATATTATTTGACAGCACTCAATCAAATATGCAGAGACATCTTTTCAGACTCTAGTTCAAAACAGAAGTGAAGGAAGTTGGTGACCATCTTGATTATATAGGTCTTGAACATGATGGGAAGGGTTCAGGAGGACGAACAACAGTAGTGACAGCACTGGAGTGGTGGTTAGGCTTCTGTTCTACAGAGGAAGAAATAGAGAAGCCTTTAGACCACAGTGCCTACTACAGTCGCCTGAGTCACTAAGCTGTCTCCCCTGCGGCATTGGTGTGGAGGGAAGCCTGAAGGTTGAAGAACCATCTAGTGACAAATGAGTTTGACTCTTTGTTTACTGACATCCACTGGAGCAGTGCATGATCGGTGACAAGAGTAAACACATGGCACTGAAGATAATACCTCAGCTAGTTAATAGCCTATTTGATTGCCAGAGATTCGTTTTCAACTGCTGCATACCTGGTGTCCCAGTCCAACAATTTCCTGCTCAGGAACATGATGTTGTGTTCAACACCATATATGCTTTGGTTCAGCACAGCACCGAGACCTGTGTCGGTAGCTTCAGTATGGAGAATGAAAGGAAAAGAAAAGTTAGGTGCCCTTAAGACTGGTGTTTGATGTGAGGGCCTGTGTCAAGTCTGAACTGCAGTGTCTGTTTTTTCATCCCACACCACTTTGTTGGGTACCCACTTTTTTGTCAGATTAGTCAATGGGCCACTCTCTTGGAGAAACAGGGAAAGAACCGGTGGTAGTACCCACTGACCCCAGAAAGCCTGGACTTGCCACTTGATTTTCAGACGAGGCCATTTCACAAAGGCATCAACACAGTAGCTATACTGTACCCCACCCACCAGTTAGCCCAAATACTTAGTCTCTGTTAGTCCAAAGAAGCACTTCTTTGGGTTTATCTGGAGCCCGGCATTACTTAGTGTCAGGAGCCTAGCTTGAATATGCTGTATGTGCTTCTTCCATGTGTCGGAATAGGTGACAATGTCATCCTAGTGGGATACACTATAGGCATTGTGGGGCCATAGTATTCTGTCCATCAAATGCTGGAAGGTCACTGGTGACCCATGCAACCCAAAAGGGAGGACATGATACTGCCAGTGTCCACTAGAGGTGCAAAATGTGTTTTTTTCCTTGGCAGAGTCAATTAAAGTAACTTTTTGAACTCAAGGGTGGTCAGATACTAAGCTTTACCAAACCAATCAAGGGCTTGTCCAGTTGTGGCATTGGATAAGCATAAAAGTGAGATATTTGATTAAGCTGATGGAAGTCACTGCAAAAGTGTCAACTTCCATTGGGGTTTAGGAATCAGCATGATAGGGCTGGCCCAGGGATTAAAACTTTCTGTACATTTTGCCTGCAGGAGTCTTCTCAGGCGATAAGCCCGGGATCCATTATGACGCAGTCATACGCAATCAGGGACAAGATAGCTGGTTCAAGCTGTTATTGTTGCTTGGCCGTCAAATTTGGGCCGAAATTAAGGAATATTCATTGAGAAAAGAAAAAAACAGAGCTGAGTGGAGTAGTGGTCGGGTTCTCTTGCCATCCATAATTTCATCATGTTTACAAGATTCATCCGGGCAATGATTTGGCTGTTTCACCAAATAATTGATCAGCCCTTTTCTCTCCTTAATTTCGCCAATGTATTAAAAGTTTTGAATGTGAGGTAAGAATGAACACCTTGACATAATCTCCAGGCTGAAATTCACAGATGCTTATGCCACAGTTGAATCAGTGGGCTTGAACCGATTGCACATGTTCATAATTTCTCTTTTAATATGGGTCTAATTTTATCAAATTTCTTGTGTAACTGCACAATATATTTAAAATTATTAGTGGCTGGGATGGCGTTTTTTTTCCCATGTCCTTTTAAAAGATGTCCAATAATCCCCAGTGTTGTTGCCCATACAACAATTTAAAGGGGGAAAAGCCCCTGGAGGCTTTGGGGACTTCATGGTATGCAAATAAGATGTGGGGAAGTAAACAGTCTCAGTTCCTTCCATCCTGTCTAGCCACATTGCGTAGCATTTGCTTGAGTATTTGGTTGAACTGCTGTGCTAAACCATCAGTTTGAGGATGTTACAAAAAGGGAGGAAGAGAGAAGTCATTAGAAAACAGAGCCAACCCCTGGTTCGGCTGATTATTACTATTGCCACACCCCTAAGCTATCCCCAATGTGCACACATGTGAAAATAGATAAATAGAAACTAAACTACCGACAATGTGAACATAAATAAAAGAATTGAAAATAGACAAAAAAGAAATAAACACTGCATTAGAACCCCAGCCAGGGGAGGAACCCAAGATAAAATATTGAATTACTTAAGAAAAAAATGACCAGTTCAGTCAGCTATTCCAAAACTTATTCTAGGCATCCTGTTGTTGCAATCTCACAGTCCCGTAATTTACTGGCAGAAAAAGTACATTAGATGGTGTGCATATTGTTAAAGTGAAGTTTTTTTGCAAGGTGTCACAAACTACACCTGCAGAATAAGAAAATATTTTTAGAAGTCTTTAACTAAAAGATATCTTGAAACTTCCCCCACATTATATTATCAGGAGCACAGTAGGATTACTGTTAACAATAATTATCATTTCCCCGATACTATCCTTATTCAGTCAAGTCAAAAAATCCACAGTTTTCACTAAACCAGACCGTCATAGTGCATATAATTTAATCGGAAACAGGAAGAGAGATTAATGGAAAGCTGCTTTTAATACTACCACCAGAAATTACAATCATAAAGTGATTGCCTACATTTTGGCAAATGCACCAAAGGTATTTCCAGCCTTTAATACTAACATCTTCTGTGATGTGTTGGGTATTTATGTACTGACTTGCCTGTCAGCTCTATCCTTAACATCCTTCTCCCAGTATACCCAGCATCTCTCCTCTGCACATGTCCAAAACAAAGCAATCTCGCCTTTCTGACTTTGTCCAACCTGAGCTGACCCTCAGCTGTCCTCATTTCTAATCCTGTCCATCTTCATCACACCCAATACAAATCTTAACATCTTTAACTCTGTCACCTCAAGCTCTGTCTCCTGCTTTCTGGGCAGTGCCACCATCTCTAGCCCATATAAAAAAGCTGGTCTCACTACCATCCTGTAGACCTTCCCTTTCACTCTTGCTGATACTCATCTGTTACAAATTACTCCTGACACCCTTCTCCACCCATTCCACACTGCCTGCACTCTTTTTCGCCTCTCTTCCATAATCCCTATTACTCTGTACTGTTGATCCCAGGTATTTAAACTCATCCAGCTTCACCAACTCTACTCCCTGAATCTTCACCATTCCACTGACCTCCCTCTCATTTACACACATGTATTCTGTCTTGTTCCTATTGACCTTCGTTCTTCTCCTCTCTAGAGCATATCTCCACCTCTCCAGTGTCTCCTCGACCTGCTCCCTACTCTCACTGCAGATCACAATGTCATCAGCAAACATCATAGTCCACAGAGACTCCTGTCTAATCTCGTCTGTCAACCTCTCCATCACCACTGCAAATGAAAAAGGGCTCAGAGCCGATCCCTGATGTAATCCCATCTCCACCTTGAATGCATCAGTCACTCCTACCGCAGACATCACCACGGTCACACTTCCTTCGTACATAACTTGTACAACTCTTACGTACTTCTCTGCCACTCCCGACTTCCTCATACAATACCATAGCACCTCTCGAGGCACCCTGTCATATGCTTTCTCCAGGTCCACAAAGACGCAATGCATTTCCTTCTGGCCTTCTCTATACTTCTCCATCAACACCCTCAGAGCAAACATCGCATCTGTGGTTCTCTTTCTTGGCATGAAACCATACTGCTGTTCACTAATCATCACCTCCCTTAATAACTTAGCTTCTTCTACTCTTTCCCATTTCATGCTGTGGCTCATCAATTTTTCATCAATTTTTTTTTTTAAATTAATAAAATTTAAAAAAAAAAAAAAAATATTCCCCTGTAGGTACTACAGTTCTGCACATCCCCTTTATTCATAAAAATCATTACCAGTACACTTCTTCTCCACTCCTCTGACATCCTCTCACTTTCCAAGATTCCATTAAACAATCTGGTTAAAGTCTCCAGTGCCATCTCTCCTAAACACCTCCATGCTTCCACAGGTATGTCATCTAGACCAACGGCCTTTCAATTCTTCATCCTCTTCATGGCTGTCCTTACTTCCTCCTTGCTAATCCGTTGCACTTCTTGATTCAATATTTTCACATCATCCAACCTTTTCTCTTCTTCATTCTCTTCATTCATCAAATTCTCAAAGTACTCTTTCCATCTGCTTAACACACTCTCCCTCACTTGTGAGTAAGTTTCCTTCTTTGGCCTTTTTCACCCTAACCTGGTGCACATCTTTCCCAACTTGGTCCTCACAGTATACGTGTTTTCTTTAGCCTTCACCACCTGTCTTTCACCTTGCGTCTTATCTCCTTGTACTCTTGTCTACTTTCTGCATCTCTCTGAAGATCCCACTTCTTTTTCACCATCCTCTTCCTCTGTATACTCTCCTGTACTTCTCCATTCCATCATCAGGTTTCTTTTTCCTCCTTCCTCTGTCCAGATGTTATGCCAAACACTCTTCTTGCTGTCACCCCTACTACTTCTGCTATAGTTGCCCAGCTGTCTGGTAACTCTTCACTGCCACCCAGTGCTTGCCTTACCTCCTCCGTAAACACATCCTTGCAGTCTTCTTTTTTCAACTTCCACCATTTGCTCCTTCGCTCTGCGCTCACTCTCCTCCTCTTCTTGATTTCCAACTTCATCCTACAGACAACAATCCTATAATGCCCAACTAAACTTTACTCTGCAACCATTTTGCAGCCATGTCCATCCTTTTCACAAAATCCAATATCATCTGACCTTCTAAATTCCTCTCCTTGACACCATACGTACCCATCACCTCCTCATCTTCTCTGTTCCCTTCACTAACATTTCCATTGAAATCCACTCCAATCACCACTTTCTGTCCCTTAGGTACACTGTCCAATCTCAATCCAATCCATCTCACTCCAGAAATCTTCTTTCTCATTAATCTCACACCCAACGTGCGTGTTGTGGACACTGAAGTCAGAAAGCAATGGGATACAAACACCAATTTAAAATAAAAAGCAATTTCTTTATTCTTGGTGAGTTAAAGAGACTGCTGCCCCCAAGCTCAATACCACTGACTGGTCAGAACAGACAGACTATCTAAAAGAAAAAAATCCTGTCTTTTTATTACCTAGCTTGTTCATTAGCCAAAGAGAAAAAACATGGCAGTTCATTTCAATGTCATACATAGATTGCTGTAAGTTGTGGTTACATCCTGATTTATTACATACATGAGTGTACAGAGTTTCTTACCAAAATAAAGAGTTATCAGGCACTCACATTCCTAAGGAATACGCCCTTATCAGCACACACAAACAAGGCCAGTTTAAAGCAGTTTCTTATAGTTCAGTACATTAGTTATAAAGATATTACATTCTTATAGCTTTAATATCTTCATTAGATTATATTTGTTTAGTTAGGGACATGTTTCTTATAGTTTTAAGCAAGAATTCAGAAACTATCACATTGATTTATAATATCACAAGGTGTTCTGTTAGTATCAAGAGGTCACCATTTTCTAATAAAAGAATGCAAGACAGTCTCATATTCTGTGCATAAGCTTAATTCCTTTTCTACCTAAATGAAGAAAAATCATATAGAAGTAAAAAAATCATATACCTCTCCGCAGCATGATTAATACAAAATACAGTCCTTGGTATGTATGAGGTAGCTACTTATAGTCATTACAGTTAATAATGTTTTTTTTTTCTTTCTCACTGGCATATGCACTAACAACATTCATTATCACAACTCCAATTTCTAGTCTCATAATATTCACTCTGTCTGACACTCTTTTCATCTCCAAAACAAATTTAACATACTCTTCCCTCAGAAAAAAACCTTACCCCATTTCACCTCCCATCCACACCATGAAAGAACATTTTGAATCCACCTCCGATCCACTTGACTTGGCCACCTGGCCACCTTCCTCCTTTCCTCCTGCCACGTCTGCCACCTCTTCTTCTCTTTCTTTGGCCAACAGTAGCCCAATTTCCGCAAACACCCTATTGGCTAACAGTACTGGTGGCGGCCATTGTTTTCCTGGGCCTTGACTGATACGGTATGGAAATTTGTATTGTGGTCCGGATATTGATCTGGCCTAATTTTACACTGGATGCCCATCCTGACATAACCCCACCCCCTTTTATCTGGGCTTTGGAATGGCACGAAGACACACACTGGATCGTGCATTCCCTGAGACTGGTTATGAAGTCACAACTTCATCATGTTAAAAATCAGTTGCTTGTTTATGTAATAATCTCTAAATCTGAAGTAAGAGTTATTCGGAATTAGAAAGTACCTTAAAGTTTAAAATAAGTGTAATGATTTCTTGTAGGTTTCCAATTATTATCATCTGTTCATTAAAGACGTTAACACTATCAAAACTACTATTACATGTTAATAAACAAAAACAATAGAATCTTTCACTGGACACAAGAAGAGCAAGATGCTTTTAATAAATTAAAATATTTATTCACTGCTGTACCAATATTAAGGTATCCTGACCCTTCTCTTCAATTGATTCTCAAGTATATGGGTGGATGCAATCCTAGTGTTTTCTAACACTGCTTATTTTTGTAACAAGTTAATAATTGCTGAGTAAAATTATGACATAGGTATTCAAGATTATTATCAATCAAATTAGCTCGTGAAGAAAGGTGACATTGACTTGAGGGTGCCACTTTTCCATTCATAATATTTATGGATCATAAAAATAAGAAATATTTCAAAAGTGACAAATGGCTAAATACAAAACAAGACAGGGGTAGCTCTGGTTTGACCTTGTGTCGAATGAGCGGTTGGTTGCTCATGCAGTCCTGAATGAGGCACATTACCTGCATTGTGATGGAGCTTCAGTTATGGCACTACGGCCAACTGGCGCGATTCCCCAAGGGTGATCTGGCTCACATGCAAATGGACCAGGCCAAGGCGATGCCCATGTAACACCAGGCTGTGGCAGATAGAGGGTAATTTAAGGAGGGTGGAACAGTACCGCGTGTCTGTCTTGGGGGTTGTCAGCCAGGATCCTGAGCCATTTCATCATGTGGTGGATGCGGCAACATGCTGCACCAGTTCATGCTCCCCAACCTGACCTGACATTCCTTCTTCACACCACAATACCACCATAGTGTTAATAGTTGACAGGTATTCAAAATTCACCCATTGTTCCACTTAAGAAATTGCCTACACCTAAACAGTTAGCCAATTTTCTATTATTTCTATTATTTCTTTTGGCTGCTCCCATTTAGGGGTACCACAGCAGATCATCTGTCTCCATCTGTCCCTGTCTTTTACTTCATTTTCTGCCACACCAACGGCCTTCATGTCCTCCCTCACCAAATTCATAAACCTCTTCTTTGGCCTTCCACATTTCCTTTTGCCTTGCGCTTCCGTCTTCAAAATTGTTTTCCTAATGTACCCCTCACCACTCCTCTGCAGGTACACAAACCATCTCAATTTACCCTCTGCCAGTTGGTCTCCAATATGTTGCACTTGTGTTGTTCCTCTAATATACTCATTCCTAATCTTGTCTACCCTCATTATTTGAAGTAAAAATCGTAGCATCTTTAACTGCACCACTTCCAGCTCCACTACCTTTTTTTTCATCAGTGGCACCAACCCCAAACCATACAACATAGCTGGTCTCACTATGATTTTATAAACCTTCCCTTTCGCTCTTGAAGTTACTCTTCTATTACAAATCAGTCCGGTCACTCTTCTCTATCCAGTTAATCATCCCTGCACTCTCCATTTCACCTCTCTGTTGCACTCCCCATTGTTTTGGACTGTTGTACCAAGTATTTAAATTCATCTCCCTCACCACCTCTGCTCCTTGTAGTCACACCCTTCAACCACCTTCCCTCTCATTCACGAATATGTACTCCATCTTACTCATCACCTTTGATATAATCCCAGTCTCACCTTAAACCAAGCTGTCAGTCACAGTGTCCTTATACATATCCTGCACCACCCTCGCATAGTTTTCTTCCTCATACAGTACCATAACTCCCCTCTTATCACCCTGTCAAATGCGTTCTCTAAGTCCACAAACATGCCATGCAATTCCTGAAAGATGGTGCTCATTTCATTAATTTATGTTTTAATTTCATTTTTATGTGTTACTATATCTCAGTGGCTACTGTCCTATGATCCCCTTTCTCTACTTAATATATTTTCTGGCATGTTATCCCCTCAATTTTCTTTTTCTGAATGGAGTTTATTTGAACTTACATCCTGATTCTATTCATCACCTGACATCTTTACCTGGACACCGGTGTTCACCTGTTTGAGTGAGAAGAGTATTAGGTAGTGATGAGCGAGCACCAAAGTGTTTGGGTGTTCGATCCGAACACATCGCGATGTTCATGTGCTCTACCGAGCACCCGAGTATAATGTAAGTCAATGGGAGACAACCAGGCACCCCCTGCTCTGAAGAGGGAAGGGTTCCTGGTCCATTGGGAAAAGTCAGAAAGTGATAAAAACACCACCCAAATGGACTGGGAACAGCATGGGGACGATGTTTGGATGCATCTTGTACTCCCAAGTCGCTGCTGGGAACCAGTTTGTCCGAGTTGTATGCCACTTTTACAGACTGACAAAAACACACCCAAACCCCCCCAAAAAAGAATCAATTTTACAGGAAAAATGACTCTCTAAAACATGATACGGGAGTGCCTGCAGGTGAGCTGACGCTCTAAAACTTTAGTTGCGAGTGCACGCTGTTCAGCACACCCTATAAAAAAATTACTTACCTGCCCCTTGATTGGCTGTCTCCAACCCGCGAAACGTGTGGGGCGGAGACTCGAGCATGGCGCAGAGCACATGTGGTGCTCGTTCGAGTAGCACCATGCTCCGAGCATAGCGATGCTCGAGCCAAACACATGTTCGGCCGAGCATGCTCGCTCATCACTAGTGTTAGATTCTCCCGACAGTGACACGGAAGGTGAGCCGACATTGCTTTTAAACAATGCTAGCTCATTCTTTCCTCGCCAGGCTTGGATTCCTGATGATTGATAAATGTCTTTGACCCATCTTCTCCCATACAGCACCCTGGCCCTTGTCCTCAGGCGCTGGAAACTGGATTTAATTTCTCCATCTCTAGGAGGCGTCATTCATTCATTCATGTGTTCCAGGAGAGTAAATGCTGCTAAACTTCACATGCTCACCCGAGCTTGTCCTGCTTTCTTATGTCTATGAAGACTGCTCTCCTAAATGTGAGATCAGTGTCTTTAAAAGTATTATCCTGCAAGACCTTACTACCTTAAAGAAACAGGGCTTATTTTTCATCACTGTGATCTGGATTGTTAATGATGACTCGTCATGTTTTACTGTCTTTGTACCACCAAGTTAGTAATTTTTGAAGTCTTCTCGGTTGTCTCATCATGTGTAATGCCACTGTTTTTAAAAGTCTGCTCTTGTGTTGGAGCTTTACAAGGGGTCTGTTTAGTAGCTTTGAACTGCATCTTTTCAAAGTGTGTAGCTCTTCTTTGTTGTATGTTGTGGTTTATTGGCCTCCTGTAATTAATGACACTTTTGTTTCTGAATTCTCTGATCTACTGGCTGATATTAATCTCTCCTATGATAAAGTACTCATTGTTGATGACTTTAACATACAAGTTTGTTGTTTATCTAAAACTTTGGTTTATGACTTTCTATCATTATTAGACTCTTTGACTTTATCGAGCATATTAATGCTGCAACTAACTCTCTCCATCACACTGTTGATCTTATTCTTACACAAGGTATTTCAGTTAATAATATTGATATTTGTGATATTCTTTTTACTAATCATTGTTCTCTACTGATGGATTTGATTGAATATTACAGTTGATGTTGCTGCTACAAGCTATATTCCGTGCTATTCTCACTTTTTTAATTCTTCTGTTATATCGGATTATAAAACCACATTCTCCAGTCTTAATGTACTAAGCCATTGTGATAATATTGACGATTCTGTCTTAACTTTAAATTCTTCATGTAAAACGGTTTTAGATTCTGTTGCTCCCCTGAAGATACGCTGTAAAAAGGGATGACCTGATCCATGGCTTAATAACACTACATGGCACTGGCACAGTACCTGTAGAAATGCTTAATGGTGGTGGAAGATACACAGTCTGACTGTGTCTGAGCAGATTTTAAGCATTTGTCTGTTCAAATTCCAGCAGGCAGTAAATTAATATAAATCTGATTACTTCTCTGATTTGGTGTCCTCTCATTCTAAAAAACCTAGGGTCTTATTTAATGCAATTAATGTGGCTATTTACCCCCATTCAGAGACAGAATTAAACAGTACTGTTTTTTCGTGTGAGCAGTTTCTTTTATTCTTTGTCAGCAAAATCAATAGTATCTATGTGAGGGACAGTTGTATGTTACTGTTCTGATTGTACACTTGTTGGCCTAATTCTTCGGCTTGAAAGAACCACAGCTACACCAGAGAGTAGATAACACCCTTTTCCAGCTTGCTTCAATTACTTTAATAGCTGTGTATACGTAAGTGTATGAGTGGTATCTAAACAGAAATAAATGAATACAATAAGTGCACAAATACAAATGGAATACATATATGAACATAACTAATTAAATGTCAAACTTATATAGTATTCAGGAAGACCAATGTTAAACATCAATTACTCAACTTCATGTATTGTTTAGTCAAACCAGTAGGTGGCACTATTAACCAGAATAAAAGGTACGGCGTAATGCCCAAGACCGCATTCGTTTGCAAAAAAAAAAAAATGACGTGTAATTAGTGCTGGGCGGTATAACCAAAATTCTATATCATGGTATTTTTCAAAATTGTACCGGTTTCACGATATTCAACGGTATTTTTTCCCATGCATGAGTTAACCAAATTTTCCACTGCAATTACTGCAGTAGACTGGCTAAGAATAACCTATTCCACTGTCATGAGAATTGTACATTATACATAAAAAACATTTTAATGTGCACACAAGTATTAATACAGGTTTGTATGGCCCCATAAAGTGATAGTTTTCAAGGGGGTGGCACTAATGAAGAGAAGGAATCACATTGCGTGAAAGATGCAGTCAAAATATAGAACTTTTTTATTGAACATATTTTGCAAAGAACTTAAACTAATATTTTGACAACATATTTTCAACCATCTAAATTAAAATATCCAGAGGTGCTTGTCGAAACTTGTATTGCACTGAACATGTCTTAGAAAAGGAATAAATAGTAAATATTTTTTGTAAACCAACTGCACTTTGTTAATGTTAACAATCTCTGTCCACTGACATGTTAAAGTGACTTTTTAAACAACTTTACCTTCATTAAACTGCATAATATTTAAACTAATAAATAATAACAGTACAATAAATAATAGTGCAACTTCCGGTAATAATACTGTTACTTCCAAGACTTCAAAGCCCAGGTGCATTACACAGTATTGACCAAATTAAAATAAAATAAAATAAAACAAGTGCAACTTGGTGATGACATCTTAACCAACTGAACCAACATTAAGGCAAACTGCATTAATATGGACCTTGCTTCCAGCTAAGCTATATACATAAATAATAAAACTGCAACTTGCATTTATAATGCTATTTATGGTGTAGCCCTACGGAAGCATATTAGGGCTACAGTGAAGAAAAAAAGCTATATGTCGAGATTAAAGTCAACATTTCCACTTTATTCTCATAGTTTATTTTGTCATTAAGTAGAATGTCGTAAACTAAACTTCATCCTAAAATAAATGTTTAATTTAGTAGATTTTCTCAGAGATTGCTGTAAGTTGTGGTTACATCCTGATTTATTACATACATGAGTGTACAGAGTTTCTTACCAAAATAAAGAGTTATCAGGCACTCACATTCCTAAGGAATACGCCCTTATCAGCACACACAAACAAGGCCAGTTTAAAGCAGTTTCTTATAGTTCAGTACATTAGTTATAAAGATATTACATTCTTATAGCTTTAATATCTTCATTAGATTATATTTGTTTAGTTAGGGACATGTTTCTTATAGTTTTAAGCAAGAATTCAGAAACTATCACATTGATTTATAATATCACAAGGTGTTCTGTTAGTATCAAGAGGTCACCATTTTCTAATAAAAGAATGCAAGACAGTCTCATATTCTGTGCATAAGCTTAATTCCTTTTCTACCTAAATGAAGAAAAATCATATAGAAGTAAAAAAATCATATACCTCTCCGCAGCATGATTAATACAAAATACAGTCCTTGGTATGTATGAGGTAGCTACTTATAGTCATTACAGTTAATAATGTTTTTTTTTTCTTTCTCACTGGCATATGCACTAACAACATTCATTATCACAACTCCAATTTCTAGTCTCATAATATTCACTCTGTCTGACACTCTTTTCATCTCCAAAACAAATTTAACATACTCTTCCCTCAGAAAAAAACCTTACCCCATTTCACCTCCCATCCACACCATGAAAGAACATTTTGAATCCACCTCCGATCCACTTGACTTGGCCACCTGGCCACCTTCCTCCTTTCCTCCTGCCACGTCTGCCACCTCTTCTTCTCTTTCTTTGGCCAACAGTAGCCCAATTTCCGCAAACACCCTATTGGCTAACAGTACTGGTGGCGGCCATTGTTTTCCTGGGCCTTGACTGATACGGTATGGAAATTTGTATTGTGGTCCGGATATTGATCTGGCCTAATTTTACACTGGATGCCCATCCTGACATAACCCCACCCCCTTTTATCTGGGCTTTGGAATGGCACGAAGACACACACTGGATCGTGCATTCCCTGAGACTGGTTATGAAGTCACAACTTCATCATGTTAAAAATCAGTTGCTTGTTTATGTAATAATCTCTAAATCTGAAGTAAGAGTTATTCGGAATTAGAAAGTACCTTAAAGTTTAAAATAAGTGTAATGATTTCTTGTAGGTTTCCAATTATTATCATCTGTTCATTAAAGACGTTAACACTATCAAAACTACTATTACATGTTAATAAACAAAAACAATAGAATCTTTCACTGGACACAAGAAGAGCAAGATGCTTTTAATAAATTAAAATATTTATTCACTGCTGTACCAATATTAAGGTATCCTGACCCTTCTCTTCAATTGATTCTCAAGTATATGGGTGGATGCAATCCTAGTGTTTTCTAACACTGCTTATTTTTGTAACAAGTTAATAATTGCTGAGTAAAATTATGACATAGGTATTCAAGATTATTATCAATCAAATTAGCTCGTGAAGAAAGGTGACATTGACTTGAGGGTGCCACTTTTCCATTCATAATATTTATGGATCATAAAAATAAGAAATATTTCAAAAGTGACAAATGGCTAAATACAAAACAAGACAGGGGTAGCTCTGGTTTGACCTTGTGTCGAATGAGCGGTTGGTTGCTCATGCAGTCCTGAATGAGGCACATTACCTGCATTGTGATGGAGCTTCAGTTATGGCACTACGGCCAACTGGCGCGATTCCCCAAGGGTGATCTGGCTCACATGCAAATGGACCAGGCCAAGGCGATGCCCATGTAACACCAGGCTGTGGCAGATAGAGGGTAATTTAAGGAGGGTGGAACAGTACCGCGTGTCTGTCTTGGGGGTTGTCAGCCAGGATCCTGAGCCATTTCATCATGTGGTGGATGCGGCAACATGCTGCACCAGTTCATGCTCCCCAACCTGACCTGACATTCCTTCTTCACACCACAATACCACCATAGTGTTAATAGTTGACAGGTATTCAAAA
Organism: Polypterus senegalus; assembly: GCF_016835505.1. Lineage (NCBI taxonomy): Eukaryota > Metazoa > Chordata > Cladistia > Polypteriformes > Polypteridae > Polypterus > Polypterus senegalus. Next base: position 20,764,187 of record NC_053163.1, read on the forward strand.
TTCACCCATTGTTCCACTTAAGAAATTGCCTACACCTAAACAGTTAGCCAATTTTCTATTATTTCTATTATTTCTTTTGGCTGCTCCCATTTAGGGGTACCACAGCAGATCATCTGTCTCCATCTGTCCCTGTCTTTTACTTCATTTTCTGCCACACCAACGGCCTTCATGTCCTCCCTCACCAAATTCATAAACCTCTTCTTTGGCCTTCCACATTTCCTTTTGCCTTGCGCTTCCGTCTTCAAAATTGTTTTCCTAATGTACCCCTCACCACTCCTCTGCAGGTACACAAACCATCTCAATTTACCCTCTGCCAGTTGGTCTCCAATATGTTGCACTTGTGTTGTTCCTCTAATATACTCATTCCTAATCTTGTCTACCCTCATTATTTGAAGTAAAAATCGTAGCATCTTTAACTGCACCACTTCCAGCTCCACTACCTTTTTTTTCATCAGTGGCACCAACCCCAAACCATACAACATAGCTGGTCTCACTATGATTTTATAAACCTTCCCTTTCGCTCTTGAAGTTACTCTTCTATTACAAATCAGTCCGGTCACTCTTCTCTATCCAGTTAATCATCCCTGCACTCTCCATTTCACCTCTCTGTTGCACTCCCCATTGTTTTGGACTGTTGTACCAAGTATTTAAATTCATCTCCCCTCACCACCTCTGCTCCTTGTAGTCACACCCTTCAACCACCTTCCCTCTCATTCACGAATATGTACTCCATCTTACTCATCACCTTTGATATAATCCCAGTCTCACCTTAAACCAAGCTGTCAGTCACAGTGTCCTTATACATATCCTGCACCACCCTCGCATAGTTTCTTCCTCATACAGTACCATAACTCCCCTCTTATCACCCTGTCAAATGCGTTCTCTAAGTCCACAAACATGCCATGCAATTCCTGAAAGATGGTGCTCATTTCATTAATTTATGTTTTAATTTCATTTTTATGTGTTACTATATCTCAGTGGCTACTGTCCTATGATCCCCTTTCTCTACTTAATATATTTTCTGGCATGTTATCCCCTCAATTTTCTTTTTCTGAATGGAGTTTATTTGAACTTACATCCTGATTCTATTCATCACCTGACATCTTTACCTGGACACCGGTGTTCACCTGTTTGAGTGAGAAGAGTATTAGGTAGTGATGAGCGAGCACCAAAGTGTTTGGGTGTTCGATCCGAACACATCGCGATGTTCATGTGCTCTACCGAGCACCCGAGTATAATGTAAGTCAATGGGAGACAACCAGGCACCCCCTGCTCTGAAGAGGGAAGGGTTCCTGGTCCATTGGGAAAAGTCAGAAAGTGATAAAAACACCACCCAAATGGACTGGGAACAGCATGGGGACGATGTTTGGATGCATCTTGTACTCCCAAGTCGCTGCTGGGAACCAGTTTGTCCGAGTTGTATGCCACTTTTACAGACTGACAAAAACACACCCAAACCCCCCCAAAAAAGAATCAATTTTACAGGAAAAATGACTCTCTAAAACATGATACGGGAGTGCCTGCAGGTGAGCTGACGCTCTAAAACTTTAGTTGCGAGTGCACGCTGTTCAGCACACCCTATAAAAAAATTACTTACCTGCCCCTTGATTGGCTGTCTCCAACCCGCGAAACGTGTGGGGCGGAGACTCGAGCATGGCGCAGGAGCACATGTGGTGCTCGTTCGAGTAGCACCATGCTCCGAGCATAGCGATGCTCGAGCCAAACACATGTTCGCCGAGCATGCTCGCTCATCACTAGTGTTAGATTCTCCCGACAGTGACACGGAAGGTGAGCCGACATTGCTTTTAAACAATGCTAGCTCATTCTTTCCTCGCCAGGCTTGGATTCCTGATGATTGATAAATGTCTTTGACCCATCTTCTCCCATACAGCACCCTGGCCCTTGTCCTCAGGCGCTGGAAACTGGATTTAATTTCTCCATCTCTAGGAGGCGTCATTCATTCATTCATGTGTTCCAGGAGAGTAAATGCTGCTAAACTTCACATGCTCACCCGAGCTTGTCCTGCTTTCTTATGTCTATGAAGACTGCTCTCCTAAATGTGAGATCAGTGTCTTTTAAAAGTATTATCCTGCAAGACCTTACTACCTTAAAGAAACAGGGCTTATTTTTCATCACTGTGATCTGGATTGTTAATGATGACTCGTCATGTTTTACTGTCTTTGTACCACCAAGTTAGTAATTTTTGAAGTCTTCTCGGTTGTCTCATCATGTGTAATGCCACTGTTTTTAAAAGTCTGCTCTTGTGTTGGAGCTTTACAAGGGGTCTGTTTAGTAGCTTTGAACTGCATCTTTTCAAAGTGTGTAGCTCTTCTTTGTTGTATGTTGTGGTTTATTGGCCTCCTGTAATTAATGACACTTTTGTTTCTGAATTCTCTGATCTACTGGCTGATATTAATCTCTCCTATGATAAAGTACTCATTGTTGATGACTTTAACATACAAGTTTGTTGTTTATCTAAAACTTTGGTTTATGACTTTCTATCATTATTAGACTCTTTGACTTTATCGAGCATATTAATGCTGCAACTAACTCTCTCCATCACACTGTTGATCTTATTCTTACACAAGGTATTTCAGTTAATAATATTGATATTTGTGATATTCTTTTTACTAATCATTGTTCTCTACTGATGGATTTGATTGAATATTACAGTTGATGTTGCTGCTACAAGCTATATTCCGTGCTATTCTCACTTTTTTAATTCTTCTGTTATATCGGATTATAAAACCACATTCTCCAGTCTTAATGTACTAAGCCATTGTGATAATATTGACGATTCTGTCTTAACTTTAAATTCTTCATGTAAAACGGTTTTAGATTCTGTTGCTCCCCTGAAGATACGCTGTAAAAGGGATGACCTGATCCATGGCTTAATAACACTACATGGCACTGGCACAGTACCTGTAGAAATGCTTAATGGTGGTGGAAGATACACAGTCTGACTGTGTCTGAGCAGATTTTAAGCATTTGTCTGTTCAAATTCCAGCAGGCAGTAAATTAATATAAATCTGATTACTTCTCTGATTTGGTGTCCTCTCATTCTAAAAAACCTAGGGTCTTATTTAATGCAATTAATGTGGCTATTTACCCCCATTCAGAGACAGAATTAAACAGTACTGTTTTTTCGTGTGAGCAGTTTCTTTTATTCTTTGTCAGCAAAATCAATAGTATCTATGTGAGGGACAGTTGTATGTTACTGTTCTGATTGTACACTTGTTGGCCTAATTCTTCGGCTTGAAAGAACCACAGCTACACCAGAGAGTAGATAACACCCTTTTCCAGCTTGCTTCAATTACTTTAATAGCTGTGTATACGTAAGTGTATGAGTGGTATCTAAACAGAAATAAATGAATACAATAAGTGCACAAATACAAATGGAATACATATATGAACATAACTAATTAAATGTCAAACTTATATAGTATTCAGGAAGACCAATGTTAAACATCAATTACTCAACTTCATGTATTGTTTAGTCAAACCAGTAGGTGGCACTATTAACCAGAATAAAAGGTACGGCGTAATGCCCAAGACCGCATTCGTTTGCAAAAAAAAAAAAATGACGTGTAATTAGTGCTGGGCGGTATAACCAAAATTCTATATCATGGTATTTTTCAAAATTGTACCGGTTTCACGATATTCAACGGTATTTTTTCCCATGCATGAGTTAACCAAATTTTCCACTGCAATTACTGCAGTAGACTGGCTAAGAATAACCTATTCCACTGTCATGAGAATTGTACATTATACATAAAAAACATTTTAATGTGCACACAAGTATTAATACAGGTTTGTATGGCCCCATAAAGTGATAGTTTTCAAGGGGGTGGCACTAATGAAGAGAAGGAATCACATTGCGTGAAAGATGCAGTCAAAATATAGAACTTTTTATTGAACATATTTTGCAAAGAACTTAAACTAATATTTTGACAACATATTTTCAACCATCTAAATTAAAATATCCAGAGGTGCTTGTCGAAACTTGTATTGCACTGAACATGTCTTAGAAAAGGAATAAATAGTAAATATTTTTTGTAAACCAACTGCACTTTGTTAATGTTAACAATCTCTGTCCACTGACATGTTAAAGTGACTTTTTAAACAACTTTACCTTCATTAAACTGCATAATATTTAAACTAATAAATAATAACAGTACAATAAATAATAGTGCAACTTCCGGTAATAATACTGTTACTTCCAAGACTTCAAAGCCCAGGTGCATTACACAGTATTGACCAAATTAAAATAAAATAAAATAAAACAAGTGCAACTTGGTGATGACATCTTAACCAACTGAACCAACATTAAGGCAAACTGCATTAATATGGACCTTGCTTCCAGCTAAGCTATATACATAAATAATAAAACTGCAACTTGCATTTATAATGCTATTTATGGTGTAGCCCTACGGAAGCATATTAGGGCTACAGTGAAGAAAAAAAGCTATATGTCGAGATTAAAGTCAACATTTCCACTTTATTCTCATAGTTTATTTTGTCATTAAGTAGAATGTCGTAAACTAAACTTCATCCTAAAATAAATGTTTAATTTAGTAGATTTTCTCAAACCCCATCATAAGTTAATGTAGAACATTAAATGCTTTGTGTTAAGTGTTCCCGACGCAGTTGTTAATCACTTGTTAATCACGCTTCTTAAACTTCTTCTGCATTAAGAGGAGGCGCAGGTAGCGATCGCCGCATAGAATACATTCACTTCATGATATTCCTGCTCTCTGAAAATGTAGAATGCTAAGATAAATTTTCATGATGAAATGCATTAAAGCAGGTATTAAACATGCACGATAGTGCTGCTCCCTCACAGTAAGGGGTCCCCAGGTGTACGTTCAGTGTAGAGAACGTTATGGCAGGTATGATGAGCCTCCAAAAAACTGGATGTATGAATGGGTATCGCACATGTTTAACTGAAATATGGTGTAAATGTTGGGTTCATGATCTGGTGATTGGAGACACAAACACAGAATTCAATGGATGTTCTTCTGAGCGGGCTTTCTTTATTGCATGCATGCTGTCTCTGTCTGATGTACCAAACCCGCAGTTCCTATCTTTCCACAATAAACATCTCTGTGAAATTAAACGTAGTTATAAACTTAGACCATGGAGTGTTCAAAAATCTTCGTTATACATGTTTAATTATGCCATCCATTCAGGGTTGCGCCCATCCCAGCAAGCATTGTGTGCAAGGCAGGAGCAAATCCTGAAGGTGGCGCCAGCACATCGCAGGGTGAATATGAGCAACACATACACTAGCAGGGTCAATATAACATAACAAAACCCAACATCCTACATGACTTTGAAAGGAAACTGAAGCACGCCGAGTAAATCCAGCAGAAAAACATGCAAATTCAAAGTGGGGAACTTTGCTGTGAGGCAGCAGTGTAACCTCAACGCTTCCGTGCCCCCACATGATTAATACATGCTTTAATGCATTTCATCATGAAAATGATATCAAGTATATATATTAGCATTCTACATGTTCTGGAAGCAGGAATATCATAAAATTAATGTATTCTGTGTGCTGCCTGCACCTCCTCTTAGTGCAAGAGGAAGTCAGTTTAAGAAGCACGTAGCGATTAACATGGCTCCAGGAACACTGCACACAAAGCATTTATTGAGCTACATAACTTAAGACGGGGCTTGAGAAAATCTAGTAAATTAAATGTTCATTTTAACATGAAGTTTAGTTTACAATGCTCTGCCTTAATAACAAATTACGACAACAAAGTCGACATGTCGACTTTAATCTCGATAAACGGCAAGAATAAAGTAGAAATGTCGAGTATAAAGTCAACATGTCATCACACTATTACACAGTACTCAGGTACATTGCACAGTATTGAAAAAAATAAAACAAGTACAACTTGGCTTACAGTATTATCCAGTGGTATTGAAACAGTATTTACACATTTAAACATAATGGTCCACATCCGACCTTTTAAATCCAAAGTTTCTCAGACAACAGATGTGACTCCTTTTTCCAGCAAAAGTTCTTCTGTGTCATTATGTTCAACTTTATTGTCTGCTACAGCTTCAGTTTCGGAATGTTCTCTGTCTATTTTCACAGCGTAATACCTCCACTACCGCATGTACTCTGTTACACGCCTGTTTAGGGGTATAACAGTGAAAAAGGTCCCCCTTAAACAGTTTCCCGCAGTGCCACGTTCCGAACATTGTATAGGTAATATAAACTGGTGTTGCAGTATAAGAAAAATCCATTATTATAACAAAAATAAAAAACGGTTTTCGGTATGAACTGGTATACCGCCCAGTACTACTATATATCTTCATCCCATTTAAGCTGTTTTTAGGAAGATTAATATTTCTTTTCAATGTTATGCTGATTAAACACAGGTTTATAGTCTGCAATGAATCAGTTGCACAACTGTCTTGTAGAACTAAGATCCTGAATGGCTGACAGTTTTTTCGATCTCAATCAAAATAAAATGGAAGTGCAGATAGCTGGTCCTGCAGACAGACCTCAAATTAGTTTTGAACCTCACATTGGTTTTGTGTCCAGCTTCTCCATCTCTACCCTTTTGCTGTCGTTTGCAAACCTCAAGTTTGGAATCTTGGTATTATTTTTGACAGTAACCTGTCTTTTGAGACATTGATTAATTCTGTGGTCAGGAGTTGCTTTTTCTAGCTTCATCTTTTAGCTAAGGTTAAGCCTTTTTTATCTCCTCTGGATCTTGAGGAAGTCACTCGTGCTTTTATCTTTTCTTGGCTTGATTACTGTAACTCATTGTATTTTGGGATCAACAAATCCCTGATACTCAGGTTGCAGTTGGTTCTGAATGCTGCTGCTTGTGTTTGGGTTGGGGAAAGAAAGTTTGATTCGGTATCTCCAATATTTTCCCCTTTACAATGGCTGCCTGTTAGCTTCAGAATTGTTTTTAAATTTTTTCTGCTTGTTTTTAAATCTTAACATGGGTATGCTCATGCCTATGTATCCAAATTCTGTTTTTTACACCAGTCATCCAGAGAGCTTACATCAACCAGTCAGTTGTCTCTTGTGATCCCTTGTACAAAGTGCAAAACTAAGGGGAACAGGTCTTTTGCAGCTGCTGCACCTCATCTGTGGAACTCTTTACCTCATTACATTAAGGAGTCACCCTCAACTGAACTGTTTAAAACTACATTAAAGACATATTTCTAGTCTCTACCTTTCCATGACTTTCAATGATACTGGTGGTTCCCTATTCTTAGTCGTATTTTTTCTATTTTTATTTCTCTGTTAGTTATATTTTGTCTTTTAATTGTATTTATTTTATTTATGTTTGTTGTATGTTTTATTGTAAAGTACTTTTGCTATAGCATTACTGATGTTGTTTTAAATGTGCTCTATAAATAAATTGACATTGTCGTTGATAACACTCTTCAAGCAAACATTGCATTTGTAGAACTCTTTCCTGAAATGAAACCATATTGCTGCTATCAGATCACCACCTCTCCTCTCAGCCTAGCCTCCATCACTCTTTCCCATATCTTCATGGTGTGTCTGATCAACTTTATACCCAAGTAGTTACTGCAGCTCTTAACATCTCCCTTCTTTTTGAAAATTGGAACTAATATACTTCTTCTCCACTCCTCAGATATTTTCTTGTTTTTCAAGATGTTGTTAAACAATCAACTTAGAAATTATACTGCCATCTCACATAAATATCTCCATACTTCCACTGGTATTACATCCAGACCAACTTCTTTTTCATTTAACAACCTCTTTATAGCTTCTCTCATGATCCTCAGTACTTTGTGATTTACTCTCGCTACTTCACTCAGCTTACACTCTGTCATTTTCTATATTCATAAGTTCTTCAAAGTACTCCTTCCACCTTTTCAACACAGCCTCCCCATTTGGTAGCAAATTTCCATCTGCGTCCTTTATCACTCTGGCCTGCAGCACATCATTCTGTTCCTCTGCCTGGCCAATCGGTACAAGAGATTTTCTCCTTTCATTGTGTCCAGCTTCTCATATAGCTCAACATGCGCTTTTTCCTTAGCCTTTGCCACCTCTCTCTTCACCTTGCTATGCAGCACTTTGCATACCTGTTTGCTTTCATCATCTTTCTGGTATCCCAATTCTTTTTCGCTAAACTGTTCCTCTGTATTCTCACCTGTACTTCCTAATTTCACCACCAAATCTCTTTGACTTCCTCTCTCAACTTCACACAATAGTCTTCCTCTTTAGGCTTCCACCACCTGATCCTTGGTTCCACTCTCACTCTCCTCCTGTTTTTCACCTCGAAATTCATCTTGCTTACAAAAATTGATGCTGTCTAGCTGCGCTGTACCCAGTGGCTTAGCTGGAGTTTTTGCCGCTAAGGGCGGTGCTTCAATTTGCTGCCCTCCAACATATCTGAATACTGTATGTTAACCTATTTAAATAGAAAATTAAAATGACATATAGAGAAAATTAAGATTTGCATTTGCACTTTTGCATGGATTTATTAATATATAGAAAAACAGCAATAATTTTTCACATATAATTATATATAAGCATCAACTAGACAAAAATATATCATAGATGCACTTATAAGCTGTGTTCTAATTATTAGTTTAATATAATTATGCTGCGAACACCAGAACCAGTGTAGTGTACAAGTGATAGGTGGGGATGTTTTCTGCGCAGAGAAAGAACATATTTGGATTCACAACAAAATAAAATTATAAATTGTAAATGAGTTGTTCATCTTCCTTAAAATTATTATCAGTGTAACGTTTTTGTTTATTTTTGTTATTGCCTCATTAATTTCAACTGCTATCTCTGATGCCGTCATAGAAGGACAGTTTGAAAATTATTTTTGAAGCATTTGTGGATAAAAGTCAGTGAATTTTACTTTTTTCATTAATGAGTGATATTTTTCCAAGCCCTACTTCTTATACACGAATTGTACTGAGCCTTATGACCAATAAAGCCGCCCAAGCGCAGACTGCCCTTTCCGCCCGCCCCTAGCTACACCATTGGCTATACCCTGCTACCATGTTATATTCTCTTTCAATCACATTGCATTTCCTACATAGAACATAGTCCATAAGTCACCCTGTGTCCCTCCTTCTTCTTATAATGTGTATTCACCTCTGTCATTTTCATCCTTTTTGCAAAGTCAGCTACAATATGCCTTTAAACATTTCTCTCCTTAACACCATACCTGCCCATCACTTCCTCATCACTACTGTTCTTTTTGCCAATATGCCCATTAAGGTCTGCTCTAATCACCATTACAGTATTTCTTCTTTGGGTATAACCTCCACCATTCTAACTTACTCCAGAAATCTTTCTCCTCCATTGACATGCACAGCATAAGTGTCGATGACATTTAACATTACCCCTTCAATTTCCAACTCTTTACTCATCATTCTATCAGACATTCTCTTCACTTCCAAAACACTAATAACATATTCTTCCTTCACAATTACTCCTACCCCATTTCTCTTCCTTTTCACACTATGGTAGAACAGTTTATATCCACCTCTGATGCTTCTGACACAGTACATCTACCTTTCTCAGCTCAATCATGTCAGCCAGCTTTCTCCCTTTTCCAGTCCAAGTGCCAACATTCAAAGTTCAGACTCTGAACTCCACACTCTTTCCCTTCCTGCTGTTCCATTGCCTTTGAACTCACTTTTCGCCTCTAGTTCTCCTTCTCCTTCTTTGCCCAGTAGTAGCATAGTTTCCGTCTTTACCCTGCTGGACAGCAGCATTAGTGGCAGCCACATGTAACCCAGGCCTCGACCGATCCAGTATGGATATTCTATTTCTCATCCACATGAGAATTATTTATTATTATTATTTATTATTTAACACCGGTTTTATGCCGGATGCCCTTCCTGATGCAACCCTCCCCAATTTAACTGGGCATGGGACCGGCACTAAGACCACACTGTCTTGTGCAACCTTGGTGGCTGGATTAAATTTTTTGTTAAAGGAGTGGTCCATTTCCATGGATTATCAGGGTAAAATATGTTGGACGGATTGCCCTAATTTATTCTCATTTTTTGATTTTTTTTTGTGAACAGACTATAGTATAACTTCACTAATGGTCAAAATAAGCATGTGACAATACATCTGGAGTTTTTATTACACAACAAATTCATAGCAAACTAAGTGTTATCTATGGAAGAATTTGCCAGCAATGTTTTTTTTTATTCTATAAAGTGGTCTCATTTTGTGTGTTTGTACAGCTTCAAATAGAGCAATCTCCACTGCTATATTCTTTCTTTGTATCTTCATCAATATCTTGCTAGGCTCAGCTCTGTGTGGCGGCTGGTCAGGGCGAATCTGAAGATATCAGAGACCTCCGTAAAATGATTTGCAGACCAAAAAAGTTTCATTTCAGGCAGCAGGTGAATCTTGCTGCACTAGACATACACCAAAGGGTTCCATCCTATAAACTGTCTCCACAATATTTTGGCCTGTATATTATTTATTGGAGAGTTTTTTCCCATTTTGTATACTGTGGTGCTTCCAGCTCATTTAAAGATTGAAGGTACATTCCATATCTCAAGACTCGTGTGTACATATAAGAGTTCTTTGTTACTTCTGAATAGTCAAGCAACAAGTCATGTAATCTGCCTGATTATGTAGTGATTAACTGATTATCTTTCTTTGTCCTGTTCCTTGAATTCCAAGATTCATCAAAGGGATTTTGATTTCAGTATACATTCATTGAAATAGATACTACAACTTTGAATCAGTGCTTGCTTTTTCATAGTTTATTCTCATATTTTCAGAGTTTTCAGTCGCTGTTTTGTTTCAAGTCATGTTTTGCACTCTCTCTTTCTCTCTCTGTTTATGTATATTAAAACAATTCTTTTTTTTCACTACTACTCAGATGGCAAGTGTTTCGTTTCTTATTAATGAGAGACTGATTTTTCTTTTCTTTCTTTTTTCACAAAGTTGCAGAACTTGCTGGCAATGGCAGAACGGGTGAGTATACTTTACATTTCTTTTTGCCATATCTCCCATGCCTTTGGCACTATGCATGTTCTTATATTATTTATTGTCATATTATAAACCTTAATATTTGAATGTAAAGTACTGCATTTTGATTTGAAATTGTGAAGTTCACAAATTAGTATTTTTTTTAATTAATGTGGTTTAGAATATACATTTACTTTTAAAATAAAATGCCTTTATTAGGCCTGGTCAGCTGACATCATTAAAAGATGCTGTTCACAAAAGTTACATCTTAAATTATTATAGAACCATCTAGATGTGCCAGGGTTGTGGTGGAAATAAAGTAATATCAAACAGGTAAAATAAAATACAGGCCTTCATTAATAATACATAAGCAAAGGGTTCACAGAGGTTACAACAAACTACAACATAAAACCCAATACTAATATTTACATACAGTACTTAACAGACCGTTATCATTGCACAATGCTGTTTATCAAGGCAGTAGGAGGATTTTATGAGTTAGGTGCCCTCAAGACTGGTGCTGACATGAGAGCTTGTGTCAAGTCATGAAATGGAGTGTCTTTTTTTCATCCCATATCACTGTGTTGGGTGCTCACTTTTTTGTAAAATTAGTCAAGGGTACCGCTCTCTTGGAGAAAAAGGGAAAAAATCTATGGTAGTGCCCCGCTGACCCCAGAAAGCCTGGACTTGCCACTTGGTTCTCAGATGAGCTATTTCACAATGGCATCGACACTCTGGCAATACTGTATCCTGCCCAACAGGTAGCCCAAATACTTAGTCTCTGTTATTCCAAAGAAGCACTACTTGAAGTTTATCTCTAGCCCGGCATTACTTAGTGTCAGGAGCCTAGCTTGAATATGTTGTATTTGCTTCTTCCATGTGTCAGAATAGATGACAATGTCATCCTAATAGGCAGCACTATAGGCATTGTGGGACCGTAGTATTCTGTCCAGCAGACGATGGAAGGTCACTGGTGCCTCTGCAACCCAAATGGGAGCACACGATACTGCCAGTGTACACTAAAGGTGGTAAGTGCAGTCTTTTCCTTGGAAGAGTCAATTAAACAAAGTTGCCAGTACCCTTTTGTGAAGTATAGGGTGGTCTGATACTAAGCTTTACTGAGCCAATCAAGAGTTTGTCCACTCATGGCATTGGATAAGCATCAAAGTGAGAGACTTTATTAAGCTGATGGAAGTCATTGCATAAGTGCGAACTTCCATTGAGCTACAGTATCGGCATAATGGGGCTGGACCAGGGATTAAATCTTTTCTCAATAACGTATATTGTAGCTCTAGCATTCACTTCATTTAAAAGTCAATTTTTTAACGTTTCACCTCCAAACAGCTTCTCAAACAATAAGCCCAGGTTCCATTATGACGCAGTCATACACAATCAGTGAATTCTGAGCAAGTCATTCGTTCACCACATCAAGGATGGACAAGATAGCTGGTTCAAGCTGTTTTCTTTACTTTTCTGTCAAATTTGGGCCGGAATTAAGGGATATTCACTGAGAAAAGAAACAACGGAGCTAAGTAGAGTAGTAGTCGGGTTCTCTTTCCATCCATGGCTTCATCATGTTTACACGATACACCTGTTGAGACAGCTGTTTGGCAGTTTCACCAAATAATCAATCAGCCCTTTAATTTTGAAAGGACCTTGCCAATGTGGCAAAAGATTTGAATGTGAGCTTAGAATGAGCAGCATGAAATGTTTGCCAGGCTGAAACTCACACAGGCTTGTGCCACAGTTGAAACAATGGGCCTGAACTGATTGCACCTGCACAATGTTCTCTTTTACTATGGGTCTAATTTTATCAAATCTCTTGAGTAACTGCACAATATATTCCAAATTATTAGCGGCTGGGAGGGTCTTTTCCTTCTAGTCTTTATTTAAGATGTTGAACAGTACCTGGGGTTGTCACCCATATAGCAATTCAACGGGGGAGAAGCCCCTAGAGGCTTAGAGGACTTCCTGGTATGCAAATAAGATGAGGGGAAGTAAACGGTCTCAGTTCCTTCCGTCCTTGCTGACCATCTTCTGTAGCATTTGCTTGAGTGTTTGGTTGAACTGCTGTACTAAACCATCAGTGTGAGGATGTTACACTGAGGGAGGAATTGAGAAGCCATTAGACCACAGGTCCAACCCCTGGTTCAGTGGGTTATTATCATCGCCAGAGACCCTAAGCTGTCCCCCATGTGCCTGTGCATGACAATAGATAAAAAGAATCTAAATGACCAACAATTTGAAAATAAATAAAGGAATCACTAATAGACAAAAAAAATACATCTCTAGGCATCCTGTTGTTGCAGTCTCACAGACTCGTACTTTACTGGCAAGAAAAGTACATTAGATGGAGTGCATATTGTTAAAGTGAAGTATTTTGCAAGGTGCCACAAACTACACTTGCAGAATAACAAGATATTTGTAGAAGTCTTTAACCAAGAGATATCTTTGAAACTTTATTGAAATCATTCTTATTACAGTGCATCCGGAAAGTATTCACAGCGATCACTTTTTCCACATTTTGTTATGTTACAGCCTTATTCCAAAATTGATTAAATTAATTTTTTTCCTCAGAATTCTACACATAACACCCCATAATGAAAACGTGAAAAAAGTTTACTTGAGGTTTTTGCAAATTTATTAAAAATAAAAAAACTGGGAAATCACATGTACATAAGTATTCACAGCCTTTGCCATTTAGCTCCAAATTGAGCTCAGGTGCATCCTGTTTCCCCTGATCATCCTTGAGATGTTTCTGCAGCTTAATTGGAGTCCACCTGTGGTAAATTCAGTTGATTGGACATGATTTGGAAAGGCACACAACTGTCTATATAAGGTCCCACAGTTGACAGTTCATGTCAGAGCACAAACCAAGCATAATGTCAAAGGAATTGTCTGTAGACCTCAGAGACAGGATTGTCTCGAGACACAAATCTGGGGAAGGTTACAGAAAAATTTCTGCTGCTTTGAAGGTCCCAATGAGCACAGTGGCCACCATGATCCGTAAGTGGAAGAAGTTTGAAACCACCAGGACTCTTCCTAGATCTGGCCGGCCATCTAAACTGAGCGATCAGGGGAGAAGGGCCTTAGTCAGGGAGGTGACCAAGAACCCGATGGTCACTCTGTCAGAGCACCAGAAGTCCTCTGTGGAGAGAGGATAACCTTCCAGAAGGACAACCATCTCTGCACCAATCTACCAATCAGGCCTGTATGGTAGAGTGGCCAGACGGAAGCTACTCCTTAGTAAAAGGCACATGGCAGCCCACCTGGAGTTTGCCAAAAAGGCACCTGAAGGACTGTCAGACCATGAGAAACAAAATTCTCTGGTCTGATGAGACAAAGATTGAACTCTTTGCTGTGAATGCCAGGCGTCACATTTGGAGGAAACCAGGCACTGCTCATCACCAAGCCAATACCATCCCTACAGTGAAGCATGGTGGTGGCAGCATCATGCTGTGGGAATGTTTTTCAGCGGCAGGAACTGGGAGACTAGTCAGGATAAAGGGAAAGATGACTGCAGCAATGTACAGAGACATCCTGGATGAAAACCTGCTCCAGAGCGCTCTTGACCTCAGACTGGGGCGACACTTCATCTTTCAGCAGGACAACAACCCTAAACACACAGCCAAGATATCAAAGGAGTGGCTTCAGGACAACTCTGTGAATGTCCTTGAGTGGCCCAGCCAGAGCCCAGACTTGAATTCGATTGAACATCTCTGGAGAGATCTTAAAATGGCCGTGCACCGACGCTTCCCATCCAACCTGATGGAGCTTGAGAGGTGCTGCAAAGAGGAATGGGTGAAACTGGCCAAGGATAGGTGTGCCAAGCTTGTGGCATCATATTCAAAAAGACTTGAGGCTGTAATTGCTGCCAAAGGTGCATCGACAAAGTATTGAGCAAAGGCTGTGAATACTTATGTACATGTGATTTCTCCGTTTTTTCATTTTTAACAAATTTGCAAAAACCTCAAGTAAACTTTTTTCACGTTATCATTATGGGGTGTTGTGTGTAGGAAAAAAATGAATTTAATCCATTTTGGAATGAGGCTGTAACATAACAAAATGTGGAAAAAGTGATGCGCTGTCAATACTTTCCGGATGCACTGTATGTTTCAATTCATATTTTACCTGAGTAACCTCTTCCTAAGGAATATTTATGTATAGTAATGCAGAGAATGTGGCTATGGAGGAATATATTCAAGATAATATCCACAATGGGTTCATTTCTGGTTGTTTAGTAGTCTGATTGATGCTGGATGTTTTTCATTGACAAAAACATAGGGGTGTCCAGCCATGTACTGATTATCAGGAGCAATGTAGGATTACAGTTGAAAATAATTATCATTTCCCCCGATACTATCCTTATTCAGTCAAGTCAAAAAATCCACTGTTTTCACTAAACCAGACCATCATAGTGCATATAATTTAATTGGAAACAGGATGGGAGATTAATGGAAAACTGCATTTAATACTACCATCAGAAATTACAAACATAAAGTGATTGCCTGTGTTTTGGCAAATGCACCAAAGGTATTTCAAGCGTTTAATAAAAACATCTTCTGTGATGTGTTGGGTTTTTATGTACTGACTTGCCTGTCAGCTCTATCCTTAACATCCTTCTCCCAGTATACCCAGCGTCTCTCCTCTGCACATGTCCAAAGCAAAGCAATCTCGCCTTTCTGACTTTGTCCAACTTGAGCTGACCCTCAACTGTCCTCATTTCTAATCCTGTTCATCTTCGTCACACCCAGTGCCACTGTCTCCAGCTCATATAAAAAATCTGGTCTCACTACCGTCCTGTAGACTTTCCCTTTCACTCTTGCTGATACTCATCTATTACAAATCACTCCTTACACTCTTCTCCACCCATTCCACCCTGCCTTCACTCTCTTTTTCACTTCTCTTCCACAATCCCTATTACTCTGTCCTGTTAATCCAAAATATTTAAACTTATCCACCTTCGCCAACTCTACTCCCTCATTCTCACCATTCCACCGACCTCCATCTCATTTACACACATGTATTCTGTCTTGTTCCTACTGACCTTCATTCCTCTCCTCTCTAGAGCACATCTCCACCTCTCCAGTGTCTCCTCGATCTGTTCCCTACTCTAGCTACAGATCACATTGTTATCAGCAAACATCATAGTCCACGAAGACTCCTGTCTAATCTCATCTATCAACCTCTCCATCACTACTGCAAATTAGAAAGGGCTCAGAGCCGATCCCTGATGTAGTCCCACTTCCACCTTGAATGTATCAGTCATTCCTACCGTAGACCTCACCACTGTCACATTTCCTTCGTACATAACTTGTACAACTCTTACGTACTTCTCTGACACTCCCAACTTCCTCATACTATACCACAGCTCCTCTACAGGCACCCTGTCATATGCTTTCTCCAGGTCCACAAAGACAAAGATTCCTTCTGGCCTTCTCTATACTTCTTCATTAACACCCTCAGAGCAAACACTGCATCTGTTGTGCTCTTTCTTGGCATGAAACAGTACTGCTGCTCACTAATCATCACCTCCCTCAATAACCTAGCTTCTTCTACTCTTTTCCATAACTTCATGCTGTGGCTCATCCATTTTATCCCGCTGTAGTTACTGCAGTCCTACACATCCCCCTTATTCTTAAATATTGGCACCAGTACACTTCTCCACTCCTCAGGCATCCTCTCACTTTCCAAGATTCCATTAAACAATCTGGTTAAAAACTCCACTTCCATCTCTACTAAACAACTCCATGGTTCCACAGGCATGTCATCTGGACCAACGGCCTTTCAATTCTTCATCCTCTTCATGGCTGTCCTTACTTCCTCCTTGCTAATCCATTGCACTTCCTGATTCACTATTTTCACATCATGCAACCTGTTCTCTCTCTCATTCTCTTCATTCATCAGCCTCTCAAAGTACTTGTGAGTAAGTTTCTTTCTTTGTCCTTTATTACCCTAACCTGGTGCACTACTTTCCCAACTCGGTCGTCCTACCTAGCCAATCGGTACAGCTCCTTTTTTCCCTCCTTAGTGTCCAGCCTTTCATACAACTCATTATATGCCTTTTCTTTAGCCTTCGCCACCTGTCCCTTCAACTTATGCCTTATCTCTTTGTACTTTTGTCTACTTTCTGCATTTCTCTAAAGATCCCACTTCTTCTTCGCCATGCTCTTCCTCTGTATACTCTCCTGTACTTCCCATTCCACCACCAGGTTTCCTTTTTCTCCTTCCTCTGTCCAGATGTTATGCCAAATACCCTTCTTGCTGTCACCCCTACTACTTCTGCTGTAGTTGCCCAGCTGTCTGGTAACTTTTCACCGCCACCCAGTGCCTATCTTACCTCCTCCCTAAACTCATCCTTGCAGTCTTCCTTTTTCAACTTCCACCATTTGATACTTCGCTCTGCGCTCCCTCTATTCCTCTTCTTGATTTCCAACTTCATCCTACAGACAACAATCCTATAGTGCCTAACTACACTTTACCCTGCCACCACTTTGCAGTCTTCAATCTCCTTCAGTTTGACTCTTCTGCATAGGATGTAATCTACCTATGTGTATCTTCTACCACCCTTGTACATCACCCTATGTTCCTCTCTCTTCTTAAAATACATATTCACCACAGCCATGTCCATCCTTTTCGCAAAATCCAATATCATCTGACCTTCTTCATTCCTCTCCTTGACACCATACCTACCCATCACCTCCTCGTCTCCTCTGTTCCCTTCACTAACATGTCCATTGAAATCTCAAACCCAACTTGCATGGCATATGTACTAACAACATTCATCACCACACCTCCAATTTCTAGCTTCATAATCATTACTCTGTCCGTCTCTCTTTTCACCTACAAAACACTCTTGACATACTCTTCCATCAGAATAACCCCTACCCCATTTCTCCTCCCATCCACACTATGAAAAACAATTTGAATCCACCTTTGATCCACCTGGCCACCTTTCTCCTTTCCTCCTGCCATGTCTAACACCACTTCTTCTCTTTCTTTGGCCAACAGTAGCTCAATTTCTGCCAGTTCCCTGTTGGCTGACAGTACTGGTGGCGGCCGTTGTTAACCTGGCCGTCGACTGATACTGATACAAATGAATATTTGTATTGTTGTCAGCATATTGATCCCCCCACCCACACCCCCATTTATCTGGGCTTGGGACCGGCACAAAGAAACACACTGGATTGTGCATCCCCTGAGACTGGGTTATGAAATCACATCTTCATAATGTTAAAAATCGGTTACTTGTTTATGTAATAATCTTTAAATCTGAAGTAAGAGTTATTCGGAATTAAAGTTCCCTGAAAGTTTAAAACAAGTGCAATGATTTCTTGGAGGTTTCCAATTATTATTATCAGTTCATTAAAGACGTTAACACTATCAAAACTCCAATTATATGTTAATAAACAAAAACAATAGAACACAAGAAGATCAAGATGCTTTTAATACATTAAAACGTTTGTTCACTGCTGTTCCAGTATTAAGGTATCCTGACCCTTCTCTTCAATTTAGTCTCAAGTATATGGGTGGATGCAATCCTAGTGCAAAAGTTTTATGACACTGCTTATTTTTCTAACAAGTTAATTATTGCTGAGTAAAATTATGACATAGGTATTCAAGATTACTATCAATCAAATTAGCTCGTGAAGAAAGGTGACATTGACTTGAGAGTGCCACTTTTCCATTCATAATATTTATGGATCATCAAAATGAGATATATTTCAAAAGTGACAAATGGCTAAATACAAAACAAGACAGGGGTAGCTCTGGTTTGACTTTGTGTCGAATGAGCGGTTGCTCACGTAGTCCTGAATGAGACACTTCACCTGCATTGTGATGGAGCTTCAGTTATGGCACTACAGCCAAGTGGCACGATTCCCCAAGGGTGATCTGGCTCACAGGATCCTCATTGTTGAGGACCCCTGCAAATGGACCAGGCCAAGGCGACGCCCACGTAACACCATGCTGTGGCAGACAGAGGGTCATTTAAAGAGGGTGGAACAGGACCGCCTGTCTGTCTTGGGGGTTGTCAGCTTGGATCCTGAGCCATTTTGTCATGTGGTGGGTGCGGCAACGTTCTGCACCAGTGCATGGTCCCCAACTTGACCTGACCTCCTTTCTTCACACCACAATACCACCGTATTATTAATAGTAGACAGGTTTTCAACATTCACCCATTGTTCCACTTCAAAAATTGCCTACACCTAAACAGTTAGCCAATTTTCTATTATTTCTATTATTTCTTTAGGCTGCTCCCATTTAGGGGTACCACATCAGATTATCCATCTCCATCTGTCCCTGTCTTTTGCATCATTTTCTGCCACACCAAAGGCCTTCATGTCCTCCCTCACCACATTCATAAACTTCTGCTTTGGCCTTCCACTTTTCCTTTTGCCTTGCGGTTCTATCTTCAAAATTGTTTTTCTAATTTACCCCTCACCTCACCTTTGCAGGTGCCCAAACCATCTCAATCTACCCTCTCTCAATTGGTCTCCAAACTGTTGCACCTGTGTTGTTCCTCTAATATACTCATTCCTAATCTTGTCTACCCTCATTATTTGAAGTAAAAATTGTAGCATCTTCAGCTGTGCCACTTCCAGCTCCGCTACCTGTTTTTTCATCAGTGCCACCATCTCCAAACCATACAACATAGCTGGTCTCACTATGATTTTATAGACCTTCCCTTTCACTCTTGCAGTTCCTCTTCTATTATAAATCACTCCGGTCACTCTTCTCTATCCAGTTAATCATCCCTGCACTCTCCATTTCACCTCTCTGTTGCACTCCCCATTGTTTTGGACTGTTGTACCAAGTATTTAAATTCATCTCCCCTCACCACCTCTGCTCCTTGTAGTCACAACCTTCCACCACCTTCCCTCTCATTCATGCACATGTACTCCGTCTTACTCATCACCATTGATGTAATCCCAGTCTCACCTTAAACCAAGCTGTCAGTCACAGTGTCCTTATACATATCCTGAACCACCCTCACATAGTTTTCTTCCTCATACAGTACCATAACTCCCCTCTTATCATCCTGTCATATGCTTTCTCTAAGTCCACAAACATGCCATGCAATTCCTTCTGATCTTCTCTGTATTTTTCCATCAACACCTGAAAGATGGTGCTGACTGGTGTGGCCGACCATCTGCTCATTTCATTAATTTATGTTTTAATTTAATTTTTATGTGTTACTATATCCCAGTGGCTACTGTTCTATGATCCCCTTTCCCTACCTAATTTCTTTTCTGGCATGCTATCCTCTCAATTTTCTTTTTCTGAATGGTGTTTATTTGAACTTCCATTCTTGTTTTATTCATCACCTGACTTCTTTACCTGGACACCGGTGTTCACCTGTTTGAGTGAGAAGAGTGTTATTTTCTCCCGACAGTGACGTTGAAGGTGAGCTGACATTGCTGTTAAACAATGCCTGCTCAATCTTTCCTAGCCAGGCCAGGATTCCTGATGATTGATAAACATCTTTGACCCATCTTCTCCCATACAGCACCCTGGCCCTTGCCCTCAGGCACTGGAAACTGGATTTAATTTCTCCATCAAGGAGGTGTCATTCATTCTCCGTGTGTTCTAGGAGAGTAACCTTCACATGCTCACCCGATCTTGTCCTGCAGCGATCTTTCTATCTTTCTAGTCTATCAAGGCTTCTCTCCTGAATGTGAGATCAGTGTCTTTTGAAAGTATTATCCTGCAAGACTTTATTACCTTAAAGAAACGGGGCTTATTTTTCATCACTGAGATCTGGATTGTTAATGATGACTCATTCATGTTTACTGTCTTTGTACCACCAAGTTAGTAATTTTTGAAGTCTTCTCGGTTGTCTCATCATGTGTAATGCCACTGTTTTTAAAAGTCTACTCTTGTGTTGGAGCTTTACAAGGGGTCTGTTTAGTAGCTTTGAACTGCATCTTTTCAAAGTGTGTAGCTCTTCTTTGTTGTATGCTGTGGTTTATTGGCCTCCTGTAATTAATGACACTTTCGTTTCTGAATTCTCTGATCTATTGGCTGATATTAATCTCTCCTATGATAAAGTACTTATTGTTGATGACTTTAACATAGAAGTTTGTTGTTTATCTAAAACTTTGGTTAATGACTTTCTATCATTATTAGACTTATTTGTCTTTATCCAGCATATTAATGCTGCAACTCACTCTCTCCATCACACTGTTGATCTTATTCTTACACTTTCAACTTTAAATTCTTCATGTAAAACGGTTTTAGATTCTGTTGCTCCCCTCAAGATACGCTGTAAAAAGGGAAGACCTGCTGCACGGCTTAATGACACTACATGGCATCTGCTCCGTGCCCGTAGAAATGCTAAATGGTGGTGGAAGAAACACAGTCTGACTGTATCTTAGCAGATTTTAAGCATTTCTCTGTTCAAATTCCAGCAGGCAGTAAATTAATATAAATCTGATTACTTCTCTAATTTGGTGTCCTCTCATTCTAAAAAACCTCGGGTCTTATTTAATGCAATTAATGTGGCTATTTACCCCCATTCAGAGACAGGATTAAACCGTACTGTTTTTTCGTGTGAGCAGTTTCTTTTATTCTTTGTCAGCAAAATCAATAGTATCTATGTGAGGGACAGTTGTATGTTACTGTTCTGATTGTACACTTGTTGGCCTAATTCTTCGGCTTGAAAGAACCACAGCTACACCAGAGAGTAGATAACACCCTTTTCCAGCTTGCTTCAATTACTTTAATAGCTGTGTATACGTAAGTGTATGAGTGGTATCTAAACAGAAATAAATGAATACAATAAGTGCACAAATACAAATGGAATACATTGTAAAAGGAACAGACTCAACACACTTAAAAAGGTTTGGGGCAGACACATGTATATTATTCCTGGCTGCAAAAGGTTTTTTATATAGCACAGAGATGTTCTCAGTACAGAGTCTTAAACAGAACTGTCAAGGGTTTGTAAAGATGGCGGTTTTAATGGTCCAGACAGGAAGTGACGTAAGGGAACCAGTAGTGATATTCTACAGAAGTCAAGTTGGGTGCTGGAAGTGATGTTCTTCTGGGCTCCAGAACCGGAAGTGACGTCATCTATTCTGAATCAGACCGGTTTTCCTGCAGCTGGTCTGTAGAGATAACAGGAGAAGGTTTAGTGCACCCCGCGACCCCCTGGCCTGGCATGGAATTACCTTTGCTTTGTCTATACAACGTCCTCCTAGTCGCACGTGTGTGACAACATATATGAATATAACTAATTAAATGGCAAACTTACATAGTATTCAGGAAGAAAAATGTTAAACATCAATTACTCAACTTTACATATTGTTTAATCAAACCAGGAGGTGGCAGTATTAACCTGAATAAAAGGTATAGCGTAATGTCCAAGATGGCATTCGTTTACAAAAAAAACCTTTACATTTAATACTGCAAAAATCAACACATTTTAACATCTTGGAGTGAAGTAAAGTACAGTGCATCTCCCCCCAAAGGTCAACAGTGCACAGACTTAACAATATGTTAATTCGCAAATAGCAAATATAGCTATAAAAGTGCTTTTGTATACTTGCACTGAACATCAACATAAGTTGCAACATTAATTAAGATATTAAGTTACAGAGAACACTGCAAAAAAGAAACAACTTACTTTGTCAGTAACGCACAACACGCAGTTACAAAAGGTAACAGCAAACTATAAGTTGAAAAAATGCAAGCAAGCAGGAAGAGACTGTGGACACATTACAATTCAGGAACAAAACGCTGTACATGCACAATAGTCTTGTATGGCGTGTCTTGCCTAGGTTCAGCAAAAAGAAGGGAATTTTGTACAATCCGCTCTTGCATTGTTCCAACTGGCTGTGTACTTCCTGTTGTTAATCTTGGCATTGTCTTGGAATATTTTGATGTTGTTTCACTTTCACAGCTAAAAAGTACAACTGACACACTTAAACTTACTACTAGTCCTCTTGATGTTGTTCCACCATACCACAGACTGGGAGCTTTTGATGTCTTGGGTCTTGATTTGTTGTATAATTATAAATGGTTCTAAATGGTTGAGGGGTTGCAACCATGTATAAAAAAGCAGCGTTAGATCCTGGAGTTTTAGCTAATTTTCACCTGGTTTCCCAATCGCCATTTCTCACTGAAATATTTTAAAGAATTATTTATAGTCAATTGGTGATCATCTTAACTCCAACAATTAATTTGAGATCTACAAGTCTTTCTTTAGGCATTATCATGGTGTTGAGATGGCTCTCCTGAAAGTACTCAATGATATCTCTCTTATTACTGACTATGGTGGTGCTGCAGTCCTTGTCCTCCTAAACATTTCTGCAGCTTTTAACACTATTGCGGCTTGAACATCTAGTGGGGCTTATAATGCTCCTGTTAGATATTGCATTCTTCAGGTATGCATTTTGGGACCTAGGAAGATTAATATTTCTTTTCAATGTTATGCTGATTAAATACAGGTTTATATTCATGTGTGCAACTCTGCAATGAATCAGTTGCACAACTGTCTTGTAGAACTAAGATCCTGGATGGCTAACAATTTTCTCGATATCAGTCAAAATAAAATGAAAGTGTGGATAGCTGGTCCTGCAGACAAACTTCAGATTAGTTTTGAACCTCACATTGGTTCTCCATCTCTGCCCTTTTGCTGACGTTTGCAAACCTCTAGTTTGGAATCTTCGTATTATTTTTGACAGTAACATATCTTTTGAGACATTGATTAATTCTGTGGTCAGGAGTTGCTTTTTCCAGCTTCATCTTTTAGCTAAGGTTAAGCCTTTTTTATCTCCTCGGGATCTTGAGGAAGTTACTCGTGCTTTTATCTTTTCTTGGCTTGATTACTGTAACTCATTGTATTTTGGATTCAGCAAATCCCTGATACGCGGGTTGCAGTTGGTTCAGAATGCTGCTGGAGTCAGATGAGGTGGCTTGGACATCTGATCAGGATGCCTCCTGGATGCCTCCCTGGTGAGGTGTTCCGGGCACGTCCAACCGGGAGAAGACCCCGGGGAAGACCCAGGACACGCTGGAGGGACTATGTCTCCTGGCTGGCCTGGGAATGCCTTGGGATTCTCCTGGAACAGCTAGAAGAAGTTGCTGGGTAGAGGGAAGTCTGGGCCTCTCTACTCAAGCTGCTGCCCCCACGACCCGACCTCGGATGGGCGGAAGAGGATGGATGGATGGATGGATGGAACTAGACAAAAATATAGCATTGATGCCCTGATAAGCTGTGTTCTAATTATTAGTTTAATATAATTATGCTGCAAAAACCAGAACCAGTGTTGTGTACAAGTGATAGGTGGGGATGTTTTCTGCGCAGAGCAAGAACGCATTTGGATTGATAACGAAACAAAATTATAAATTGTAAATGAGTTGTTCATCTTGCTAGAAATTATTATCAGTGTAATGTTTATGTTTATTTTTGTTATTGCCTCTGCGGTTTAGGGCCAGCAGTTTATCCCGACCAATACCCCCAAGTCGCCAGATGGAGCCATCCCTGCAACATGGAGGGGCCCCAAATCCAGCAGGGCATCATGGAACTTAGAATTTTAATTCACAGCCCTGCTGGATACCGTGGGGGCCGCCAGGGGACACTGCAGGGAGGCTCAGGGACTTGTATCATCCGTATAGCCCGGAAGTACTTCCCAGTCACGGGGACAGAGGAAATGACATACTTCCAGGCTGAAGAAAAGGAGTTTTCATCTGACCCGGAAGTGCTGGGAAATCATATGGACTGAGGGACAGAAACACTTCAGGGTCATGAAATTTAAATGGACTGTGGGAGATCCTAGAAGTGGGCCGAGTTGGGAGGAAGGGTGACTGAGCTGCTGGGTGGATTGGACGATTGTGAATTGTATTATTGTGATTTTTGTTTATTATTGGAAGTATAGTGGAGAGAGTGGTGCTTAGTGCACAATTGGAAATATTAAAGTCAATTATTGGGACTTTTACCTGGTGTCTGAGCGTGTTGTCTGAGGGGTCAGGGGTCGACAGAGCCCCCTATCTACCACACCTCATAAATTTCAACTGCTCTGTCACAGAAGGACAGTCTGAAAATGATTTTTTAAGCATTTGTGGATAAAAATTAAAGAATTTTACTTTTTTCATTCATGAGTGATATTTTTCAGAGCCCTGCTGCTTACACACGAATTGTAGTGAGCCTTTTGGCCAATAATGCCGCCCCCAAAAATGTGACGCCCGGGGTGAACCACCCCCTCCACCCGCCACTACTACACCACTGGCTATATACCCTGCTACCATGTTATAGTCTCTAACTTCTTTCTCATTGCATTTCCTACATAGAACATAGTCCATACATCACCCTGTGTCCCTCCTTCTTCTTATAATATGTATTCACCTCTGTCATTTTCATCCTTTTTGCAAAGTCAGCTACAATATGCCTTTAAACATTTTTCTCCTTAACACCATACCTGCCCATCACTACTGTTCTTTTTGCCAATATGCCCATTAAGGTCTGCTCCAATCACCATTACAGTATTTCTTCTTTGGGTATAACCTCCACCATTCCATCTAACTTACTCCAGAAATCTTTCTCCTTCATTGACTTGCACAGCATAAGTGTCGATGACATTTAACATTGCCCCTTCAATTTCCAACTCTATGCTCATCATTCTGTCAGACTTTCTCTTCACTTCCAAAACACCAATAAAATATTCTTCCTTCACAATTACTCCTACCCTGTTTCTCTTCCTGTTCTCACTATGGTAGAACAGTTTATATCCACCTCCAATGCTTCTGACACAGTACATCTACCTTTCTCAGCTCAATCATGTCAGCCAGCTTTCTCCCTTTTCCAGTTCAAGTGCCAACATTCAAAGTTCAGAATCTGAACTCCACACTCTTTCCCTTCCTGCTGTTCCATTGCCTTTGAACTCACTTTTCGCCTCTAGTTCTCCTTCTCCTTCTTTATCCAGTAGTAGCATAGTTTCCGTCTTTACCCTGCTGGACAGCAGCATTGGTGGCAGCCACATGTAACCCAGGCCTCGACCGATCCAGTATGGATATTCTATTTCTCATCCACATGAGAATTATTTATTATTTTATTATTTATTATTTGACACAGGTTTTATGCCAGATGCCCTTCCTGACGCAACCTTCCCCAATTTAACCGGGCATGGGACCGGCACTA
This sequence comes from Polypterus senegalus, assembly GCF_016835505.1. Taxonomy (NCBI): domain Eukaryota; kingdom Metazoa; phylum Chordata; class Cladistia; order Polypteriformes; family Polypteridae; genus Polypterus; species Polypterus senegalus. The sequence continues at coordinate 20,790,286 of NC_053163.1, forward strand.
AAACCACACTAGCTTGTGCAGCCTCGGTAGCTGGATTACATTTTTTGTTAAAAGAGTGGTCCATTTCCATAGATTCTCAGGATCAAATATGTTGGACAGATTGCCCTAAATTATTCTCATTTTTTAAATTTTTTTCTGTGAATAGACTGTAGTATAACTTTTACTTCTGGATATTATCCAAAAGCTAATGGTCAAAATATGCATGTGACAATACATCTGTAGAATGTTTTTATTACACAACAAATTCATAGCAAACTAAGTGTTATCTATGGAAGAATTTGCCAGCAATGTTTTTTTTTATTCTATAAAGTGGTCTCATTTTGTGTGTTTGTACAGCTTCAAATAGAGCAATCTCCACTGCTATATTCTTTCTTTGTATCTTCATCAATATCTTGCTAGGCTCAGCTCTGTGTGGCGGCTGGTCAGGGCGAATCTGAAGATATCAGAGACCTCCGTAAAATGATTTGCAGACCAAAAAAGTTTCATTTCAGGCAGCAGGTGAATCTTGCTGCACTAGACATACACCAAAGGGTTCCATCCTATAAACTGTCTCCACAATATTTTGGCCTGTATATTATTTATTGGAGAGTTTTTTCCCATTTTGTATACTGTGGTGCTTCCAGCTCATTTGAAGATTGAAGGTACATTCCATATCTCAAGACTCGTGTGTACATATAAGAGTTCTTTGTTACTTCTGAATAGTCAAGCAACAAGTCATGTAATCTGCCTGATTATGTAGTGATTAACTGATTATCTTTCTTTGTCCTGTTCCTTGAATTCCAAGATTCATCAAAGGGATTTTGATTTCAGTATACATTCATTGAAATAGATACTACAACTTTGAATCAGTGCTTGCTTTTTCATAGTTTATTCTCATATTTTCAGAGTTTTCAGTCGCTGTTTTGTTTCAAGTCATGTTTTGCACTCTCTCTTTCTCTCTCTGTTTATGTATATTAAAACAATTCTTTTTTTTCACTACTGCTCAGATGGCAAGTGTTTCGTTTCTTATTAATGAGAGACTGATTTTTCTTTTCGTTCTTTTTTCACAAAGTTGAAGAACTTGCTGGCAATGGCAGAATGGGTGAGTATACTTTCCAACATTTCTCTTTGTCATATCTCCCATACCTTTGGCACTATGCATGTTCTTATATTATTTATTGTCATATTATAAACCTTAATATTTTAATGTAAAGTACTGTATTTTGATTTGAAATTGTGAAGTTCACAAATTAGTATTTTCTTTAAATAATGTGGTTTAGAATATACATTTACTTTTAAAATAAAATGCCTTTATTAGGCCTGGTCAGCTGACATCATTTAAAGTTGCTGTTCACAAAAGTTACATCTTAAATTATTTTAGAAGCATCTAGATGTGCCAGGGTTGTGGTGGAAATAAAGTAATATCAAACAGGTAAAATAAAATACAGGCCTTCATTAATAATACATAAGCAAAGGGTTCACAGAGGTTACAACAAACTACAACATAAAACCCAATACTAATATTTACATACAGTACTTAACAGACCGTTATCATTGCACAATGCTGTTTATCAAGGCAGTAGGAGGATTTTATGAGTTAGGTGCCCTCAAGACTGGTGCTGACATGAGAGCTTGTGTCAAGTCATGAAATGGAGTGTCTTTTTTTCATCCCATATCACTGTGTTGGGTGCTCACTTTTTTGTAAAATTAGTCAAGGGTACCGCTCTCTTGGAGAAAAAGGGAAAAAATCTATGGTAGTGCCCCGCTGACCCCAGAAAGCCTGGACTTGCCACTTGGTTCTCAGATGAGCTATTTCACAATGGCATCGACACTCTGGCAATACTGTATCCTGCCCAACAGGTAGCCCAAATATTTAGTCTCTGTTATTCCAAAGAAGCACTACTTGAAGTTTATCTCTAGCCCGGCATTACTTAGTGTCAGGAGCCTAGCTTGAATATGTTGTATTTGCTTCTTCCATGTGTCAGAATAGATGACAATGTCATCCTAATAGGCAGCACTATAGGCATTGTGGGACCGTAGTATTCTGTCCAGCAGACGATGGAAGGTCACTGGTGCCTCTGCAACCCAAATGGGAGGACATGCCTGTGTCCACTAGAGTTGCTAAATGCGGCCTTTTCCTTGGCAGAGTCAATTAAAGAAACTTACCAATACCCTTTTGTTAAGTCAACGGTGGTCAGATACTAAGCTTTACCAAACCAACTAAGGATTTGTCCAGTTGTGAAATTGGATAAGCAGCAAACTGAGAGACTTGATTAAGCTGATGGAAGTCATTGCAAAAGTGGAAACTTCCAATGGGCTTTGGGATCAGCATGATGGGGCTAGACCAGGGATTAAATCTTTACATACGTTTTGCCTCCAGGAGTCTTCTCAAACGATAAGCCCAGGCTCCATTATGATGCAGTTATACGCAATCAGGGAATTCTGAGTAAGTCATTCGTTAGCCACATCAAGGATGGACAAGATATTTGGTTCAAGCTGTTGTTGTTGCTTGGCTGTCAAATTTGGACTGAAATTAAGGGATTTTCATTGAGAAAAGAAAAAAACGAAGCTGAGTGGAGTAGTGGTCGGGTTCTCTTGCCATCCTGACTTCATCATGTTTACAAGATTCACCCGTTCAGGCGGGCAATGATTTGGCTGTTTCACCAAACAATCATATAGAGGGGTCCTTTCTTTATATTGGCTGGCCCAGCACTGTTTCAGCCGTGGAATGGCCAAATGGGGAAGGCAGCTTGATGGATGAGGTCTCCAGGACTCTAAAAATATCCAAACCTTATTATGTGATATCATCTACTGTTAAATTCTGCTCCGTACTTCTGAAATTTTTATTTTTTATACTGTATTGAGGATTTGTTCTGTTCTGTGTATTGTATTGTATTGACCCCCTTCTTTTGACACCCACTGCACGCCCAACCTACCTGGAAAGGGGTTTCTCTTTGAACTGCCTTTCCCAAGGTTTCTTCCATTTTTCCCTACAAGGTTTTTTTGGGAGTTTTTCCTTGTCTTCTCAGAGAGTCAAGGCTGGGGGTCTGTCAAGAGGCAGGGCCTGTTAAAGCCCATTGCGGCACTTCCTGTGTGATTTTGGGCTATACAAAAATAAACTGTATTGCATTGTAATCAACCAGCCCTTTTCTCTCCTTAATTTCGACAGGGCCTTGCCAGTGTATTAAAAGTTTTGAATGCAAGGTAAGAATGAGCACCTTGTCACAATAGTCAGGCTGAAATTCACAGATGCTCATGCCACAGTTGAATCAGTGGGCCTGAACTGATTGAACCCGCTCCATATTCTCTTATGGGTCTAATTTTATCAATTTTCTTGAATAAATGCACAATATATTCCAAATTACTAGTGGCTGGGATGGCCTTTTCTTCCTATTTCCTTTTTTAAGATGTCCAATAATCCCCAGTGTTGTTGCTCATACAACAATTCAGAAGGGGTGAAACCCCTGGTGACTTTGTGGCCTTCCTAGTATGCAAATAAGATGAGGGGAAGTAAATGGACTTAGTTCTTTTCATCCTCGCTGACCACCTTCTGTAGCATTTGCTTGATTGTTTGGTTGAACTGCTGTACTAAACCATCAGTTTGAGGATGTTACAATGAGGGAGGAAGAGAGAAGGCATTAGACCTCAGGGCCAAGCGGATTATTACCATTGCCAGACCCCTAAGCTATCCCCTATGTGCATGCATGTGACAATAGATAAATAGAAACTAAACTTCCAACATCCATCCATCCATTTTCCAACCCGCTGAATCCGAACACAGGGTCACGGGGGTCTGCTGGAGCCAATCCCAGCCAACACAGGGCACAAGGCAGGAACCAATCCCGGGCAGGGCGCCAACCCACCGCAGACTTCCAACAATATGAACATAAATAAAGGAATCGAAAATAGACAAAAAAAGACATAAAAACTGCATTAGAACCCCAGCCAGGGGACGAACACTGGATGAAATCTAAAAGTCTCAAGTGACGTATTGGAGAATTACAGGGAGTGCAGAATTATTAGGCAAGTTGTATTTTTGAGGATTAATTTTAATATGGAACAAACACAGTGCTATCAGTCAATCCAAAATGTTAATAAACCTGAAACCTGAATGTTTCACAACGCAAATGTGAGTGTGAACATCATCAGGGGAATACATATGTGCGCACAATTATTAGGCAACTATTAGTGTGCAGATTTATTATGCAACTAAAGGAAAAATGAAAATTTTCCCATCTCACTTGTTTATTTTCATCTGTTATAGTGAGAATAATAAACAAACACCTCAAAATTTACAAATAAACATCTCTGACATTTCAAAAAAAATAAATCAATCAATCAATGACCAATATAGCCACCCTTCTTTCCAATAACAGTCATAAGCCTTTCCATTCATGGAGTCTGTCAGTTTCTTGATCTGTTGACGATCAGCTTTTTGTGGAGCAGTGACTACAGCCTCCCAGACACTCTTCAGAGGTGTATTGTTTTTCTCCCCCGTAAATCTAGCGTTTAAGAAGTGCCCACAAGTTCTCGATAGGGTTTAGGTCAGATGAGGAAGGGGGGCCATGTCATTATTCCTTCATCTTTAAGGCCTTTACTCGCTGGCCACGCAGTGGAGAACTTCGATGCAAGTGATGGAGCATTGGCCTGCATAAAATCATGGTCTTTTTCCTGTATCACTGTTTGAAGAAAGTGTCTTGAAAAACTGGCAGTAGGTTTGGGAGTTGATTTTGAGTTCATCTTCAATGCAAAAGGTCCAACTAGCTCATCTTTAAAATACCAGCTCATACCAGTACCCCACCTCCACGTTGGAGTGGAGCTCTGTGCCCATTACTGATCCACAGGTCCATCCATCTGGTCCATCAAGAGTCACTCTCATCTCATCGGTCCATAAAACCTTTGAAAAAAATCTGTCTTCAGATATTTCTTGGCCCAGTTTTGACGTTTCAACTTATGTTTCTTGTTCAGTGATGGTTGGGTTTCAGCCCTCCTTACCTTGGCCATGTCTTTGAGCACTGAACACCTTGTACTTCTGGGCACTCCAGGTAGGTTGCAGCTCTGGAATATGAAAGTACTGGAGGATAATGGGTTCCTGGTAGCTTCACGTTTGATTCTTCTCAAATCTTTGGCAGCTAATTTGCGTCTTTTGTTCTCAACACGTTTCTTGCGACCCTGTTGACTATTTGCAACAAAATGTTTGATGGTTCTGTGATCACACACCAATATCTTAGCAATTCCAAAGTGCTGCATCCCTCTGAAAGACTTTTTACAATTTTTGACTTTTCAGAGTCAGTTAAATCTCTTTTTTGGCCCATTTTGCCTGAGGAAAACTAGCTGCCTAATAATTCTGCACACCTTGATATAGGGTGTTGATCTCCTTAGGCCACACCCTCCCTCATTACACAAATACACATCACCTGACGTGCTTAAATCCAATAAGCATTCAAGTTAATACAGCTTGGAGTTGGAATATACGCATTAAAAATGATGATATGGTCAAAATACTCACTTGCCTAATAATTGTGCACACAGTGTAGTTCAGAAAAAAATGAGTTGTTTTTCTTTACAGTCAGCAGTTCCTAAACTTTTTCTAGGCATCCTGTTGTTGCAATCTCACAGTCCCGTAATTTACTGGCAGGAAAAGTACATTAGATGGAGTGCATTTTGTTTAAGTGAAGTTTTTTTGCAAGGTGCCATAAACTACACCTGCAGAATAAGAAAATATTTTTAGAAGGATTTAACTAAGAGATATCTTGAAACTTTCCCCACATCATACTTACAACTTTGCAATTCATTTTTTTCCTGAGTAACCTCTCCCTAAGGAATATTTATGTACAGTATAGTAATGCAGAGAATGTGGCTATGGAGTTATATATTCAGGATAATATCCACAATGGGTACATTTCTGGTTGTTTAGTAGTCTGATTGATGCTGGATTTTTATCATTGACAAAAACATAGGGGTGTCCAGCCATGTAGTGATTATCATGAGCAAAGTAGGATTACAGTTAAAAATAATTATTTCCCCCAATACTGTCTTTATTCAGTCAAGTTAAAAAATCCACTGTTTTCACAGTGCATATAATTTAATTGGAAACAGGAAAGGAGATTAATGGAATACTTAATTTAATACTACCACCAGAAATTACAAACATAAAGTGATTGCCTGTGTTTTGGCAAATGCACCAAAGGTATTTCAAGCCTTTAATACTAACATCTTCTGTGATGTGTTGGGTTTTTATGTACTGACTTGCCTGTCAGCTCTATCCTTAACATCCTTCTCCCAGTATACCCAGCATCTCTCCTCTGCACATGTCCAAAGCAAAGCAATCTCGCCTTTCTGACTTTGTCCAACTTGAGCTGACCCTCTAATGTCCTCATTTCTAATCCTGTCCATCTTCGTCACACCCAATACAAATCTTAACATTTTTAACTCTGCCACCTAAAGCTCTGTCTCCTGCTTTCTGGGCAGTGCCACCATCTCTAGCCCATATAAAAAAGATGGTCTCACTACCATCCTGTAGACTTTCCCTTTCACTCTTGCTGATACCCGTCTGTTACAAATTACTCCTGACACTCTTCTCCACCCATTCCACACTGCCTGCACTCTCTTTTTCACTCCTCTTCCACAATCCCCATTACTCTGTACTGTTGATCCCAAGTATTTAAACTCATCCACCTTCACCAACTCTACTCCCTGAATCCTCACCATTCCACTGACCTCCCTCTCATTTACACACATGTATTCTGTCTTGTTCCTATTGACCTTCATTCCTCTCCTCTTTAGAGCACATCTCCACCTCTCCAGTGTCTCCTCAACCTGCTCCCTACTCTCTCTACAAATCACATTGTCATCAGCAAACATCATAGTCCATGGAGACTCCTGTCTAATCTGGTCTGTCAACCTCTCCATTACCACTGCAAATAAAGAAGGGCTCAGAGCCAATCCCTGATGTAATCCCACCTACACCTTGAATGTATCAGTCACTCCTGCCACAGACCTCACCACTGTCACACTTCCCTCGTACATATCCTGTACCACTCTTATGTAGTTCTCTGCCACTCCCGACTTCCTCATACAATACAACAGCTCCTCTACAGGCACCCTGTCAAATGTTTTCTCCAGGTCTACAAAGACACAATGTAACTCCTTCTGGACTTCTCTATACTTCTCCATTAACACCCTTAGAGCAAACATCGCATCTGTTGTGCTCTTTGTTGGCATGAAATCGTACTGCTGCTCACTAATCATCACCTGCCGTCTTAGCCTAGCTTTCACTACTCTTTCCCGTAACTTAATGCTGTGGCTCATCAATTTTATGTCCCTGTAGTTACTACAGTTCTGCATATCCTCCTTATCTATCTATCTATCTATCTATCTATCTATTCATGGAAATCGGTACCAATATACTTCTTCTCCACTCCTCAGGCATCCTCTCACTTTCCAAGATTCCATTAAACAATCTAGTTAAAAACTCCTCTGCCATCTCTTCTAAACACCTCCTTGCTTCCACAGGCATCTGGACCAAAGGCCTTTCAATTCTTCATCCTCTTCATGGCTGTCCTTACTTCCTCCTTGCTAATCCGTTGCACTTCCTGATTCACTATTTTCACATCATCCAACCTTTTCTCACTCTCATTCTCTTCATTCATTAGCCTCTCAAAGTACTCTTTCCTTCTGCTTTACATGCTGTCCTCGCTTGTTAGTAAGTTTCCTTCTTTATCCTTTATCACCCTAACCTGGTGCACATCTTTCCCAACTCGGTCCTCCTGTCTAGCCAGTTGGTACGGGTCCTTTTCTCCCTTCTTAGTGTCCAGCATCTCATATAACTCATCATACACCTTTTCTTGAGCCTTTGCCACCTGTCTCTTCAACTTATGCCTTATCTCATTGTACTCTTGTCTACTTTCTGCATCTCTCTGAAGATCCCATTTCTTCTTCACCATCCTCTTCCTCTGTGTAATCTCCTGTACTTCCCCATTCCATCATCAGGATTATTTTTTCTCCTTCTTCTGTCCAGATGTTATGCCAAACACCCTTCTTGCTGTCACTCTGACTCACTCTGGTAACTTTAAACTGTCACCCAGTGCCTGTTTTACCTCCTCCCTTAACTCATCCTTGCAGTCTTCCTTTTTCAACTTCCACTATTTGATCCTTCGATCTGCACTCACTCTCCTCCTCTTCTTTCTTTCCAACTTCTTCCTACAGATAACAATCCTATGCTGCCTAACTACACTTTACCCTGCCACCACTTTGCAGTCTTCAGTCTCCTTCAGATTGACTCTTCTGCATAGGATGTAATCTACCTGTGTGCATCATCCTCCACCCTTGTACATCACCCTATATTCCTCTCTCTTCTTAAAATACGTATTCACTACAGGCATGTCAATCCTTTTCGCAAAATCCAATATCATCTGACCTTCTGAATTCCTCTCCTTGACACCATACCTACCCATCACATCCTCGTCTCCTTTGTTCTCTTCACCAACATGTCCATTAAAATCTGCTCCAATCACCATTTTCTGTCCCCTAGGTACACTGTCCATCACTCAATCCAACTCTCTCCAGAAATCTTCTTTCTCATTCATCTCACACCCAACTTGTGTGGCATATGCACTAACAACATTCATCATCACACCTCCAATTTTTAGCTTCAAATTCATTACTTTGCCTGACACTCATTTCACCTCCAAAACACTCTTGACATACTGTTCTCTCAGAGTTTATATTCCTGTATGCAACTCTGCAAGGAATCAGTTGCACAATTGTATTGTAGATCTAAGATCCTGGATAGCTGACAATTTTCTCGATTTCAATCAAAATAAAATGGAAGTGCTCATAGCTGGTCCTGCAGACAAACCTCAAATTAGTTTTGAACCTCACATTGGTTTTGTGTCCAGCTTCTGCATCTCTGCCCTTCTGCTGACGTTTACAAACCTCAAGTTTGGAATCTTGGTGTTAATATTGACAGTAACCTCTCTTTTGAGAAAAATATTAATTCTGTGGTCAAGAATTGTTTTTTCCAGCTTTGTCTTTTAGCTAATGTTAAGCCTTTTTATCTCCTCAGGATTGTGAGAAAGTTACTCATGCTTTTATCTTTTCTTGGCTTGATTTCTGTAACTCATTGTATTTTGGGATCAGCAAATCCCTGATACACAGATTGCAGTTGGTTCAGAATGCTGCTGCTTGTGTTTTGGTTGGTGCAAGTTTGATTCTGTATCTGCAATATTAGCCTCTATACACTGGCTGCCTGTTAGTTTTACAATTTATTTTAAACTGTTGCTGCTTGTTTTTAAATGTTAACATTAGTATGCTCCTGGCTATGTATCTGAATTCTGTGTTTTACACCAGCCATCCAGAGAGCTTGCATCTACCGGTCAGTTGTCTCTTGTGGTCCCTTGTACTAAGTGCAAACCTAAAGTGAATATGGGCCTCATGCATAATGCAGTGCGTAGAATTCACACTAAAACATGGCATACGGAGAAAAGCGCAAATTTGCGTATGCACAAAAAAATCCAGATGCATAAATCTGTGAGTACACCAACTTCCACGTTCTTCCACTCCATAAATCCCAGTCAGCGTGAAAATTAATGCTTGTGCATGCGCCTGCTGTCACTCCCTAACTCCTCCTAGAAATATGCCTCTTTGAATATGCAAATCAATTTAAATAACCATCAGCATTCTGTGAAAATACAATGGCAAAAGCACGGGGTAAAATAGAAGAATTTCAGCGAGTACCAAGTGAAGGCAAGGAAAAACATACTATTCGAGTGACATAGTGTGTCAGAGAAACTCGAAAGGTCAAGTTCATGAAGTTGCACAGTGTCTGAAATAAAAATGAAGTTGTCAGATATCAAAGTCGGCATGAAAAGGCGTGTTGTAGCCCACCATCTGAGAGTCATATGGAAGCTTATTAGGGTACAGAGAAAAGAAAAAAAAAAAAAAATAGTCACACAGTGGCACAAAAATTTCGAAATGTCAACTTTAATCACGTAGTTTATTTTGTCATTAAAGTAGAACATCATAAACGTCATCTTAAAATCATTTAATTTAGTAGTTTCTCAAATACTATTGTATCTAAAATAGCACGTTAAATGCTTTGATTTGTATATGTTCTTCTATGTGCTGTAGCGGTCAGAAGCCGCTAAGATTCACCGTCGTGGAAGACGGTGATTTATTTATTTTATATGAGGATTACCAGGGACAACCCCAGCCTTGGCACGACACACACCCACACACTACAGAGACAAAGAAAACGCACTGGGAACTTAAACGAAAAAAAAAGTATAATGAAATTAAATTAACTCAATGAAAACAATAATACCACCCCTGATCCCTTCGGCGATATTACACTTTCCCTTAACTGCTCATGAGGCATTTTAAGCTTTTCCCACAAGCTGTATCTCATAAGGGTATAAGTGCTCCCTGTATCTACGACTGCCTCTCCAGTGACACCCCGCACTTGTATGGGCACCACTAAGAGGGGCAAGGTGGCTTGCACCAAGGTGAGATCGGCCCGGGGATCCACTGGGGCTTTCCCTCGTGGTTTCGGACAGGGGACATCTCGAGACGTGGGACCCTTTCGAGACCCACTAAGCCCGATAGCCACCCAATCCTTTTCCACTCGGGACCCCACTTTCACCAACTCATTGACCGATTTCACGACCCCCCTCAGAGTAGCAGCCACCCGAGGGTCACATGCATCAAGGACACGTCGCAATATCTCTTCCTCACGCATGTCAGATCGCCACTTCAGACACAACGCACGGAATTCAAAGACAAAGTCCCGGAGGCTCTGCGATGGTTTTTGCACAAAGGTCCGGAGCTTTTCTTCCAACAGCGCCTGGTATTCGTCAGAGAGGAACGCATGCAGGAAAGCAGCGCGAAACTCCGCCCAGGAGTTGTACTTGTGCCGCTCAGCAAACCACCAAGAGCGTGCCGGCTCGCTGAGTGCCGTGTTCAGGAATCCCCGCAGCTCCACGAACATGTCGACCTCCTCTACAAAGTCGACAATGCCCGTGGGTGCACACTGAGGGGCCAGCTTTGGAAACTCCATCCGCGGTACCGCAACGGACAAGGCCGACTGTCCCCAGTCGTTCCTCACTCCCGCTACAGGAGTCGACTGCCCCAGTGGCTGCGTGGACGGCACGCCAGCTCTCTTGCACCTGCCTCCTGATCTCCTCTCTCATATTGGCTTCCAGCGCTGCACATACTTGCCGAAGGACTGCTCCAGGCGCTGCACCCTCACAACCGCCTCTCCGAAACTTCGGGCGGCTGTGGCATCGATCAGGTCATGGACAGTTTCATCACGATTGAAAACTGCGGGCGATGTCATCAACCCGCGTCTCTAGCTGTTCTAGGCGCAGCGTCAGGTCTTGCAGAAGCTGTCCCTCGCCGATCTCGGGCTGCTCCGGACTGGAGACACACAGGGTATCCAGCAGGCTCAACTCCTCCTCGAGAGGGGCTCTGACCGTAACATGACGCGGCCTAGGCAGCGGACGCACATCAACCAGCGGTTCACTAAGTTCAAGTTCGTCGCCCTGCACTGCGCTTACAACAGACATGCTTCTGAAAGGGTGTTAGTGTAAGTCGCACTAGAAGGTGTCGTAAATAACCCTGGCTCCTACCCGGCTCGCTAAAAATCTGTAGCGGTCAGAAGCCGCTAAGATTCACCCCGTCGTGAAAGACGGTGATTTATTTATTTTATATGAGGATTACCAGGGACAACCCCAGCCTTGGCACGACACACACACACACACTACAGAGACAAAGAAAACACACTGGGAACTTAAACGAAAAAAAAAAAAGTATAATGAAATTAAATTAACTCAATGAAAACAATAATACCACCCCTGATCCCTTCGGCGATATTACAATTAACAGAAACACGACAAACACGCAGTAAAGTCCATGTATGAAATGATCAGCGGTGAAGTTATGTCCAGTGATTTGTATGAAGCGGGAAATGGAAAAACACAGTCCTACCGTAATTGCTGAAGTATGATGACAGATGAATGGTTCAGGAGCGCTCCTTCTTCCGTGAAAGCCAATGAATCCAGACAATGTCCTCAGTAACAGTAAACAGGTAGACAAATGATTCCAGACCCCAACAAACAACACAATCCAGGACACGAAGATGTAAAGCAGGAAAACGACAGGCAGTTCCACAGATAAATACAAGCACAAAACGACCAAAACAAAACTTTTTTTCTCTTCGACCCCTGCCCTCCTTTTAAACCCCTCTGGCCACCTTTGACCCCAACAGCCCTTGCAAGGACTGCTGGGAGATGCAGTTCTAACCAATGGTAGCACTGCTACAATCCCTCCCAGGCCGTGGTGTACGGCCGAACCAAGGCTTGAGGTTAGCGATGTTAACAGTGTCTACTTTCTTCGTCCCGCAATCCCACTCTACCCATAGGTCACTGGTCCTTTCTTTTGGACTATAGTTGCGGGCCGAACCACTTCGGAGCCAGTTTAGCTGTGAATTTATCGGAGGCTTTGGAGAGAGGATGAGTCCTGATCCAGACTTTCTCCCCAACTGAGAATTGCACAGGCTTATGTCTCCGGTTGTATGATTGAGATTGTCTGGACTGGGACCTCACCATCCTCTCCTTTACCCGTTGTGTGATAAGTTGTAATGTTTGCAAATGATCATGTATTGAGGTGTCTGGATTGGGTGGTTTATGATTAATTAACCTCTCTTGTGGACCGTTTAGCTGTCTGCCTAAAGCTAACAATGCAGGGGTCTCACCCGTAACCTCGTGCACCGCCGTGTTCAATGCGAACCGCAGCTCAGGCAGCCACTTTGTCCAATCCTGATGATGGTCTCCCGAAGGATGCAATCATTGTCTTCAGGGTCCGGTTCACCCGCTCAGTGCGATTAGATTGGGGATGGTACGCTGTTGTCTTCAGGTGAACCACCCCCATTGCTTCCAAAATTCTTCGGCCTCTGAGCTGGTAAACTGCGGGCCCCGGTCTGAGATGATGTTCTTCGGCACCCCCCATCGGGTAAAGATCTCATCCTTCAGGGTGGAACATATCTTCTTGGCTGTGGCATTAGCCATGGGAATAGCTCCACCCATCGGGTAAAATAGTCCACAACCACCATCAGGCAGGTCTTCCGGTCCTTACTAGTGGGTAATGGTCCCATTAGGTCCACGCCTAGGCTCTCCCCGGGTAGTGATGGTTACTGGCTGGAGCTGTCCTGAGGGGAGACCAGGTGGGGTTTTGTATTGCTGACAGGTGGTACAAGTCTGGACATGGGACCAGACGTCTTTGCGTATCGTCGGCCACCATGCCACCTCCAAGATTTTAAACAGTGTCTTAATGCGTCCAAGGTGACCACCGATCGGGCTGTCATGGTAATACTGTAGGAACTTGGGCACGTATGTCTCGGGCACTACCAACTGATAATGGTAACCCCGGTCTTTTGTAGGAATGCAGCGATAGAGTGCCCCTTGAAGTTCCCTATAATGTATGCGGTCAGACCTCCCCCCTGAGACCACTCTCAACCCCTGACACACAGGACTGGCTGCTTGAGAGTGAACAATTTCCTGCATGTTCAGGGGAAGATCAGGCCAAGGGTTAGAGACCGATACCACACATACCATCGGTGCGGGCTCGTGCACCCGGGATAAGGCATCGGGCACCACATTAGCACAACCCTTCCGATAGCACACCCTGAACGTGAACTGTTGGAGGCGCAAAACCCACCTTGTTAGCCTAGACGTGGTCTTCGGGCAATTGAATGCCCAGGTCAGAGCCCTATGGTCGGTGTAGACTTCAAAGGATGTCCCCTCCAGGAAGTGACGCCACTTTTCCACGCCCACACGACAGCAAGGCATTCCTTCTCGGTGGTGGAATAATTATACTCGCGCCTTCAGTGACCGTGAAGCATAGGCCACCACTTTCTCTTCTCCTTGATTAGTTTGAGCAAGAACGGCGCCGAGTCCGAGGTCACTTGCGTCTGTGTGGACCTGAAAGGTTAATTTGGGATCAGGCTGTGCCAGGACTGGAGGCGATATCAATGCCTGTTTAAGTCTTTCAAAGGAGTCCTGGCACGTTGGTGACCACTCCCAGGGGGATCCCTTCCTCAGCAGCTGGAACAAAGGGGCAGCGATGTCGGCAAACCCATGCACAAATTTGTGGAACCACCCAGCCATCCCCAGGAAGCGCTGGAGACTTTTTACCTCCTGGGGCGCTGGGTAGTCCAAGATGGACTTAATTTTCTTTGGGTCTACCCGGGACCCGTCTGCCGACACCAAATGGCGAGGAAGTTTAGATGGTCCTGTAGAAATCTACACTTCCGGTGTTGAGTGTCAGATGAGCCTTCTGCAGTCGCTGGAAGATGTGATCAAGGTCCTTCAGATGTTGTGAGACAGATGGGGAGAATACGATGATGTCATCAATATACACGAAACAGGTCTTTCCAATGAGTCCCCGAGGACCTGCTCCATAAGCCGTTGGAATGACGCCCCAGCGTTTTAAGTCCAAAGGGCATCACCGAAACTGGAACAACCCCTCCGGGGTGATGACGGCAGTCTTCTCCATACTACTCTTCCCCATCCTCACCTGCCAATACCCGGACTTCAGATCAAGGGAGCTGAAAACCACTGCCCCATGCAAAGACTCCAAGATGTCATGAATGAGGGGCATGGGGTAAGCGTCATCTAAGGTCTTCTTGTTCAGCTCCCGATAGTCAACACAGAATCGGTAGGTCCCGTCAGCCTTCTGAACGAGCACCCCAGGGCTAGCCCAAGGCGAGGTGGAAGGCTCAATGACCCATCCGCCAACATCTGGTCGACCCACTCCTTGATTATTCCTCTTTTCAGAGGCGACACTCTGTAAGCTCTGTGCCGAACAGGGACAGGGTCGACTGTGTGAATGTGGTGACACACCACCTCAGTCCGACCCAATTTGTCCGTCCACACAGAGTGCCACCTCCTAAGCAGCGGCTGAACAAGCTCCGGCTGTTCAAGAATAGCCTTCTCTACTGGGCTGGGCTCGTCCACCAACTGTGAGGTAATAACACAAGTTAGGCCAAACCAGATTACTTTGAGCCTTCGTCCCAAACCGATGGACTCCACCCCGGCAACTCATACTCCAGCGCGACAGATGGATGGTAAGACCTACCGACACCAGAGAGTCCATTCCCAGTAACAAGGGCATTGACAGATGGTCATCTTCCAGGATGTAAACTTCTGTCTCCCAGTGTGTCTCATGTAAGCAGAACCTCATGGGAACCCTGCCCTTTGCCCCGTGCGCCCTTCCATCCACAAGAAAGAATTTTACTTTTGCACTTTCCCTTAACTGCTCATGAGGCACTTTAAGCTTTTCCCACAAGCTGTATCTCATAAGGGTATAAGTGCTCCCTGTATCTACGACTGCCTCTCCAGTGACACCCCGCACTTGTATGGGCACCACTAAGAGGGGCAAGGTGGCTTGCACCAAGGTGAGATCGGCCCGGGGATCCACTGGGGCTTTCCCTCGTGGTTTCGGACAGGGGACATCTCGAGACGTGGGACCCTTTCGAGACCCACTAAGCCCGATAGCCACCCAATCCTTTTCCACTCGGGACCCCACCTTCACCAACTCATTGACCGATTTCACGACCCCCCTCAGAGTAGCAGCCACCCGAGGGTCACATGCATCAAGGACACGTCGCAATATCTCTTCCTCACGCATGTCAGATCGCCACTTCAGACACAACGCACGGAATTCAAAGACAAAGTCCCGGAGGCTCTGCGATGGTTTTTGCACAAAGGTCCGGAGCTTTTCTTCCAACAGCGCCTGGTATTCGTCAGAGAGGAACGCATTCAGGAAAGCAGCGCGAAACTCCGCCCAGGAGTTGTATTTGTGCCGCTCAGCAAACCACCAAGAGCGTGCCGGCCGCTGAGTGCCGTGTTCAGGAATCCCCGCAGCTCCACGAACATGTCGACCTCCTCTACAAAGTCGACAATGCCCGTGGGTGCACACTGAGGGGCCAGCTTTGGAAACTCCATCCGCGGTACCGCAACGGACAAGGCCGACTGTCCCCAGTCGTTCCTCCTCCCGCTACAGGAGTCGACTGCCCCAGTGGCTGCGTGACGGCACGCCAGCTCTCTTGCACCTGCCTCCTGATCTCCTCTCTCATATTGGCTTCCAGGCGCTGCACACACTTCGCGAAGGACTGCTCCAGACGCTGCACCCTCACAACCGCCTCTCCGGAAACTCGGGCGGCTGTGGCATCGATCAGGTCATGGACAGTTTCATCACGATTGAGAAAACTGCGGGCGATGTCATCAACCCGCGTCTCTAGCTGTTCTAGGTGCAGCGTCAGGTCTTGCAGAAGCTGTCCCTCGCCGATCTCAGGCTGCTCCGGACTGGAGACACACAGGGTATCCAGCAGGCTCAACTCCTCCTCGAGAGGGGCTCTGACCGTAACATGACGCGGCCTAGGCAGCGGACGCACATCAACCAGCGGTTCACTAAGTTCAAGTTCATCGCCCTGCACTGCGCTTACAACAGACATGCTTCTGAAAGGGTGTTAGTGTAGTCGCACTAGAAGGTGTCGTAAATAACCCTGGCTCCTACCCGGCTCGCCAAAATCTGTAGCGGTCAGAAGCCGCTAAGATTCACACCGTCGTGAAAGACGGTGATTTATTTATTTTATATGAGGATTACCAGGGACAACCCCAGCCTTGGCACGACACACACACACACACTACAGAGACAAAGAAAACACACTGGGAACTTAAACGAAAAAAAAAGTATAATGAAATTAAATTAACTCAATGAAAACAATAATACCACCCCTGATCCCTTCGGCGATATTACAATTAACAGAAACACGACAAACACGCAGTAAAGTCCATGTATGAAATGATCAGCGGTGAAGTTATGTCCAGTGATTTGTATGAAGGGGGAAATGGAAAAACACAGTCCTACCGGTAATTGCTGAAGTATGATGACCGATGAATGGTTCAGGAGCGCTCCTTCTTCCGTGAAAGCCAATGAATCCAGACAATGTCCTCAGTAACAGTAAACAGGTAGACAAATGATTCCAGACCCCAACAAACAACACAATCCAGGACACGAAGATGTAAAGCAGGAAAACGACAGGCAGTTCCACAGATAAATACAAGCACAAAACGACCAAAACAAAACTTTTTTTTTCTCTTCGACCCCTGCCCTCCTTTTAAACCCCTCTGGCCACCTATGACCCCAACAGCTCCTGCTAGGCCTGCTGGGAGATGCAGTTCTACTTAATGGTAGCACTGCTACAGTGCTCTGTGTGTGTGAATCACTACGTGCTTTTTAAACGGGATTTCTCTTCCTGCGACAGGACACAGAATCCATAACATTCGTGATATTACAGCTCTCTGAATAATTTAAATACTGAGATGTATACTTGATTTTATTTTCATGATGATAAGAATTAAAGCATATTATTAAACATGGGAACAAGGTGGTGCAGTGATAGTGATGAGCTGGCGCCCCATGCAAAGATTGTTCCTGCCTCACGCAAGATGCTTGCTACGCTATGCGCGACCTTCGATAAAATAATTTATTGCAGCAGCACAGTGTCTTTCAAACGTACTAACCAATTCCTGTCCTTCATTTTTTTTCTCTAAGTATCTAATCGCTACACAATCAGTTTGGTAATAGATGTCAAGCCATCTGTAAGCTTAGAACCCAGATTCTTCAAAACATTTAAGGAACATTGAAATATCTTCATAGTTCATGTTAATTATTCTATCCATCTATCCATCCAGTGTCACGCCAGTCTCAGCAAGAATACAGCATGAGGCAGGAACAATGCCTGAACGGGGTAACAGATCGTTGCTAGCGCTGCAACACTGTGTCCTCACATTTGAAATCATTAACAATATAGATTATTTAAATGATGTTAAAATTTAATCTATATAATGTAAAAAACATATTTTACTGCATTTCATCTTAAAAATGATATTGTCATCATATGTAAATACACACTTTATAAAGTGGCTTAGGTTGTGCAATAGAATAACTATATCGCAAGTTTACAGTGAGGTAATTTTACTTAAAAGTACAAACAGTTCTACAAGGAGCACTTGGACTGATTGAGTGTGTTTATAGTTCTTGGGATGAAACTGTTTCTAAACTGCTAGGTCCCTACAGGAAAGGCTTTGAAGCGTTTGCCATATTGGAGCAGTTCAAATAGCGCATGGCTGAGGCAGCATGTGCTTGATGCTGTATACTGATAATTCTCTTTCTGATCGGCTGTTGTACAGCTGTGATTCCACACTCAGGTACACTGGGATAAATACTCAGAGTAGTGCATTGAGAATAACAATGCTAAAGCCGCTATGGTATTTGGAATAGTTACAATCAGATGCCTTAAACTAATAAACAATATGCGGTTAATTTCAGTGTATTTGATAAGGCTGCATCAGGGATGTGCATCTAAAAAAGAAAGGGAAACCACACTGGAACAAAGGCACTGCTTTGATGTTGGGTGCCACCGGTTTGCAAAACCAAGAGGAGAACTTGCGTACGCTAGGGATTGAGCTAGCATGAAAATGTGCATGGCAAGTTTACGTTTTACACATCGCAATGTGAGCGTGGAAACGGGCATACACAACAATTTTGTGCGTATGCACCGTTTATATATGAGGCCCCAGGTCTTTTGCAGCTGCTGCACCTCGTCTGTGTAACTCTTTACCTCATTACATTAAGGAGTCATCTTCAACTGAACTGTTTAAAACTACATTAAAGACAGATTTCTATTCTCTACCTTTCCATGACACTGTTGGTTCTCTATTCTTAGTCATTTTTTTTCTATTTTCAGTTCTCTGTTAGTTATATTTTGTCTTATTGCATTTTATTTCTCTTTATTTTACTTAGTTTCATTGTGTGTTTTATTGTAAAGCACTTGGCATTAATGATGTTGTTTTAAATGTGCTCTATAAATAAATTGACATTGTCATTGATAACACTCTTCAAGCAAACATTGCATCTGTAGAACTCTTTCCTGGCATGAAACCCTATTGCTGCTGTGGACGAAATCTCAGACCCGACAGCAGGTGTGGTTATAAAGCAGCTTTATTTTTAGAGTCACGGTGAGAAGAGTTTCAGAAAAGCAGACAATCAAATATACATGACAGCGTCAGGGCTCTTCTGAACCCCGTCTATTGGGTGGGGTCCAGTTTTATACCCCTAGAATGCGTAATTTAATATCATTATAAAATGTAACAGTCAACACTTTATTATACACAAACCTTTAGCCCCTTCAAGCCCTTATGCAACTTGATTTCTTGGCTCCTTTTGTTATGGCGTTCAGATGTAAGCTAAGGGAAAACGTGATAAGGCAGACTCATGTGTGGAATGCTCAGACCTTGAGTCCTTTGCACAAACATTTTTCTGTTTGCTAAAACAAAGCATGCTATTACATGGTTTTGTAAAGCTTACTTCTCAGACATGAATTAGTACAAGGGAACGAAGAGAACATTCGTCTTCCACATTCCCCCCTTTTTTAGCAAACAAAAATATTTGATCAGGGAGAGATGAGTAGGAAAGGGTAGGAGAGGAGGATGGAGTGGAGTGGGCGGAGGAGTGTGGGGTGGATGTGCTGATATGAAGCATTTTTTCTTTGTGTAAAAAGTAAGCCTTTGCCATCGAGGCAGTAAAATACTTGGATACAATGTATCTTATCAAGGGAACAATACAGCAAGCTACAAGCAGGAGAACAATTAAAGCAACCGTAAGAGAGATGAAAACTGATTTAAGCCATTGGCCCCAGGACCCAAAAGTGGACATAAACCATTTGTCCCAAGGATTAGAAATGCCAGAATTAGTAGCTAGTTCATGTCAAATCAGCTAAAGCACGGGTGATTGATCCATCAGGAGCTGTATTATTAGCACCAAACATAGCACAAACGCCTTCTTTCTCAGCCAAGAGCATATCTAAAGCCAATCGATTTTGCCAGGTCATGAGGGATGTTTTATCAAGTTGCTCATGGATACCTTCAACAGCTTCTTTAGTAAAATTTAAGAATCTTTGTTGATTATAATAGAGGTAATTAATCCAATCTACATTTTTGTTTATAGTAACCTGAGGAAAAATAGACTCAAATTCGGCAGCAACTTGGTCCCTTGCCTTGAACTTATCAGGGACTCCACGAGGGACTCGAATGGAATCAAAATACACCCCAGGGCCATGTAGGGAAAACTGGGAAGGGTCCACAGAATGGGGTTGATGATGTCGGCCAAACATGGTCGACACATGGAAGGCAGTTAAAGGGAAAAGTCGGAAAGGCATAACAAATTGTATTAAAGCAGAAGTGCCAGTCCAGTCAGGTGGAAGGATGTCAAGCAATTTAGACCTATGGCACATCCACCAAATATCAGTATTCTGAGTAATCAGAAAAATTGATAATTTGGAAGCTAAAGAGGAAGAATTAATCGGAAAAGTTTGGAAACAAAAAGAGGATGGGATATTACCAACATTTGTGCCACGAGAGGAAGTGAGGTTTCTAAAAACAGGTATAAATACCTTCATCAGGCTGGAATATCGGGGGAGTCATGGGAAGAGTAGGGGAAAAAGAAGGGAAAGTGTAATGTAATTAGAGTCGATTGGAATAGAGGAAGAGATAAAAAGGGCAAGTAGGCAAGGAAGGCCAGTAGGATCAGATATGTTAGAAAGAGGAAAAGGGACAGTGGCCAAATGTGGCCTAGCTATAGCACATGCATAGCAATCAGATTGATTCACTTGTCTAGCCGAATATAATACCCATTGCAGCCAACGGTTCTGATCCCCATACCCAATTTCAATAGAAAAAGTGGAAGAAGAGGTGGAAATATTCATGACCTTGACAGGGGGTGGGTTTGGACCAGGGGTAGGAGAGAGGGGTGTGTGTGTGGGGAAATGGGAGGTGTTAGTAACAGGGTTCTCAACCTTAATTTGAAATCTCCCTAGAGGATCTATTCCAGATACACATGCCCCTAAAATACAGGTTCCTGAATCATGTAAAGAAGGGTTCTTCAGAGTAATGATCAAAGGGTTACAATGGTATTCGGCACATTCATGAGGGGCATGTCCTTTTATAATAGAAAAACGATATTTCAGACCATACTTCTGGGCCTTATAGGGTTGATAAACCCCAGTCATCAGTTCCAGTATTAGCCAAAACCCAGTCCCACATGTCACAGTTACTTCGAATCCAGAGTTTGTAACAGTTACACACACATTTGTCAGACCAGTTCCACTGGATTTGTCGATCAGTCCCACAGTCAATAATAGAACAGAAATCCACCTGAACTGATGTGGTGATTCCGAAAGGAAAAGTCAAGGTGACCAGAGCAGTCGACAAGGGGATGGAAAGACATAGTAGGACCACAATCAAGGGTGCCATCTTTTGCAATGTGAGATGTGAATCCAAGCAGGCAGTCCCTCAACTTTAACAGCATGTGGTGTCTACAGCAGAACTTGGAACGGTCCTCTCCACCGAGGGTGATGCCAATGTTTCCTTCGAGTATCTCTAGCCAGAATCCAGGTTCCTAATGGAATCGGGGAGTCCTTTGATGGAGGACTAGTTCTCCAGGCCTGATTCACCTGCTCGTGGACTTCCTTCAGAGAAGCTCGGAGACCTGTAAGACTGGAAAGAAGATCATTGTCCACAGTATGCAGTGTAACATTACCTATGACCATGCCGACTGGCATGGTCCATCCGGTCAGAATTTCGAATGGCGACAGCCCTAACTGCCAATGTGTTCTTCCCCTTAATCCCATCAAGGCCAGAGGCAGAGCATCAGGCCAAGTTAAATTTGTTTGCTCACAGATTTTAGCCAATTTAGATTGCAAGGTACCATTGCATCGTTCCACAATACCTCCACTCTGGGGGTGGTATTTGCAATAATGATGCACATTTATCTGGAGCCAGGTGGTTAATTCATTTATAATGGAATTTAGTGGGTGCCATTATCAGTTTGTAATTTCTGTGGTATTCCCCATCTAGGAATGATTTCCTTTATCAAAGCTTTTGCCACAGGTTTGGCATCTGCATGTTTGGAAGGGAAAGCTTCCACCCATCGGAGAACACATCAACAATTACTTAACAGTATCGGTACCCCTTTGATGGTGTTAATTCAATGAAGTCCATTTGAAGGTGTTCGAATGGACCCATTAGGTTAGGTGTAATGGCGGGACTTACCTGGGTGCCCTTTCCTACATTAAACTTTTGACATAATGCAACTGCTCTGCATATGTAGAGAAACCTACAGCTTCCCAATATTTTTCAACATCTTGAACCATGGCGTCTTTTCCAGCATGGTCTAGGCCATGGGCGATTTTTTCCATACCTGGGAAAGAAGCTTTTGGGAGGAAAGGTTTGTTAGTTTGCTTATGGGTCCAGACTCCATCAGAGAGGGACCCTTCTTTGGACCATTTTCTCTTCTCTGTGTCCGTGGCTGCATTCTGTAAAGAAATAATTTGATTATCAGTGTCCTGGTCATTTCTCTGTTGGAATAAAAGATTGGTGTGTTATTATACGCAGCCCGTTTAGCAAAATGATCAGCTAATTTGTTTCCTTTGCTGACAGGATCCTGTTTTCCTGTGTGAGCTTGACATTTAACGATCGCTAGCTTTGATGGTTTTGTTATGGCCTCTAAGAGGGATTCTTTTAGTTTTTTATGTTGAATGGGCTTGCCAGTACTGGTCTTGAATCCCCTGAGTTTCCATAATGCCCCATGATCATGGCAGACTCCAAAAGCATATCTAGAATCAGTATAGATAGTTACAATTTTTCCCTCTGACAACTGACAAGCTCGGGTGAGAGCTATCAACTCAGCTGCCTGCGCTTAAACTTGAAGAAATTCGGTTTGCTTCCAGCAGGTGGTCACCTTTGACCACTGCATAGCTGGTTGAAGGTGTTCCATTTTCCAATCATAAAGAACACCCATCCACAAAAATTATCTCTCCTGTTCCTAAGGGTGTTTCCTGTAGGTCTGGTCTAGGTTTTATAACCTTAGTTATTTTATCATGACAGTTGTGGGGTTCCCCTTGATTTTCAGTTGGAAGCAATGTAGCTGGATTTAAGGTGGAGCACCTTTCTATGGTAACGTTTGACAATGTACAGAGTATATTTTGGTAGTGTATTTCCCTAGCAGTAGTGAGATGTGAGGTTTTAGCCTGTACTAAAATGGAGTGTACGGCGTGAGGCACTTTTACCACTAGGGGGCTCATGAGCACATATCTGTACTGGCTAGCACGGCCTCTGTTGTGGCTGCTACAGCTCTGAGACAGGTTGGATGTCCCACAGCCACTGGATCCAATTTTTCAAAAATAGGCTAAGCCTTTGTTTTTTCTCCATGGAGTTGTGTAAAAAATGCATTCATATATCCCCCCTTTTCGTCCACAAACAGAGTGAATGGACGAGATAGTCAACAGTCCCAACGCATGCAAACAGTAGGGCATTTTTTTTTTTAAGTCACATAGAGCCTTCCCAGCTTGATCATTCCATGCCACCTGACCAGAAAGGGGGAGATCAGGGGTGACCGCTAAAGTTTGCAAAAGCTGTGCTCTTTCATTGAAGTTTAAAATCCATTGCCGGCAGTATCCTATAATGCCTAATACAGACACAACCTGTTGCTTTGTAACATGTCTTGGTCTAGGAAGATTTTGAATGGTGTTTATACGGTCGCTAGAGAGAGAGAGAGCTCTGTTTCACAAGAAATGTCATGACCTGAATATTTCACAGTTGTTTGAATTAACTGCAGTTTTGTTTTAGAAACTTTGTGGCCATTTTCTGCTAAATAATAACAATTGCTGAATATCCGTGCACAATCTGCTTCGAGTACTACACAACATTCCACATACTGTATCAATACACTGTCTTTTCCGCCAAAAGCCTTTTAAATTTTGAGCAAGAGCTTATCCAATACACAAGGGCTACAATATATCCCTGAGGCATAACGGTCCATGTCCAACGGCGGTTTTGGAAAGTAAAGGCAAACCAGAATTGAGAGTGGGTGCAAAGGAATACAAATAAGCATTAGCAAAGTCAATAACAGAGAAATAACAGGCGGACGAGGGTATCGTAGAAAGAATAGTGGAAGGATTAGTAACAATAGGTGCCCTAGGAAAAACTGCAGAATTTACGTGTCGAAGATCTTAAACAAAAACGCCATGAACCGTCAGCCTTTTAAACAGGTAAAACGGGGGAGTTGACTGGAGAGTGTTTAATTTGAATGATTGCTCCACGTTTCACGAGATCGGAATGTACGGCGGAGATGCCAGCCTCTGCTGCTGGAGACAGAGGATACTGGGAGCGATGCGGGCGAAGGAGGATTTTGGGTAAATCACCAGTGGCTCACAGTGTGCTATCCTTCCATAATCATTTTCCCCTGGGACCAAAGTGCATGGGAAGTGAGGAAAGCCAAGTGGGAGAGGCGGTTTGCAATGAAAAGCAGAAAGGGAAAGAGGCACAATGCACGATGTACTAAAAATCATTTTGAAGCACAAACTTTAGTTATCAAATGATCTGAGGTATCAAAGATACCGAAGCAACATGTAGCCAGTCCGTCCTATTGAAACATTGTTCCACCCAATCCCAACTCAGTGAACGGTGCTATAATTGGCTAAAGAAAAACATGGGGAACCGAACCTCCTAAATAGAAAACGCTTTGGGAATATGTGAAGTGCACTGACAGCAGCAGCTGTGTGTGCATGAGAAAAAAAAATGCAAGGGATATGGAGGGTCTCTGGGCTATTACCTGAAAAGAGAAAAGATTCTAACCAAGGTGTGTCCACTTCAGAAGGGAAGTACTGGGCAGTGCAGTGGAGGGTGTTGGGGACTTGCAAGTGGGGAAAAGAATATAAGAGTGTAGGGCTTTAGAAGAATGGTGTGTGAGGAGATGTTCAGGGTCCAGGCTGCAAAAGAGGGCTTAGTGTGGGGAGGTTTGGCACAGGAATTTAGGAATAGAACAGTGAAACCCTCGTTTGGTTAGAGAAATAGAGAGGGAGAGCTTAGTCATCATCCCTTCCTAACAGATTAACAGGGCAGAGCTGATTTAATAAAAAAACGGTGCATCAAAGTGGAACCACTGAATGAAGCTGAACTCGAAGAGGTTTAGACACCAGTAAAAAATGTGGTTGTCCAGAAGCACTAAGAACAGTCAGTGTATCGTTCGAGGCAGACTAGAAAAGCAGTTTTAGTGCCATTCAGCAAAGTCAATAAAGGATCTGTGTCCCATGGCAAGTGAGCAAAGGCAACTGAAAAGAGTGGCTGGGGTCCCTGTGAAAGGAATATCCTCAGGTTCAGGTAAGGAAGACGGGGGAGGAAGCTGATGTGGGCAATTGCTGCAGAAGTGT
This sequence comes from Polypterus senegalus, assembly GCF_016835505.1. Classification (NCBI taxonomy): domain Eukaryota; kingdom Metazoa; phylum Chordata; class Cladistia; order Polypteriformes; family Polypteridae; genus Polypterus; species Polypterus senegalus. The sequence continues at coordinate 20,815,592 of NC_053163.1, forward strand.
CCCATCGTAACAGGCAAGATGTGTAGGTGCTTGATCTGAGGGGAGAGGCGGCTGAGCAGACGAAGAATTCGGATTAGGGAGTAAAAATCCACGACCTCTCCCCCGGCTTCGCCCCTGTTCTCGGAAAATCCACGTCTTTCACGTCCTCCCCCTGCCTGAGCTCCACCTGCATAATAATTCATTTGTGCCGCGATTAACTTGGTCTGAGTGTCTGACTCTTTTTGTTTAGTCTGTCGTTCAGCATGCTCCGTGTCTTTTTTTTAACTTCATCAAAAGTGGCACTTTCCCATCCAAATACAGGACGTGCGTACTTTATTTTGAATATCACTTCTGAGTCCTGACAGAAAAGGAAGAACTGCTGCCTTGTTACGGTCATCTGGGCTGTCTAAGCCAGAATGGTTTGTCAACAAGTCCTGAATGCGGTGTGCCCATTCATCTACTGTCTCATTTTTCTTTTGTTTGGCAGCTGAAAAGGTATCAGTCGGTGCCCTTTTTATATTTTGCAGCTATTGCAGTTTTCACAGATTCCCATTTGGCAAGGAAAGGACCCTCATTATTTTGTCCACGAGGCAATGCCTCATTCCAATGCCACTGTACTCCATTATGCTGCCCATAATTGACAGTAGCCCAAATGGTGCCCATCTTTCTGCGTAGCACTTGGGTCCACTCGGCGCACTGGGTTTGTATATATTATCTAGTTGCTGCACCTGTTCCACAAACTTCAACCCACCGATTACCTTACGATCAGGCAATTGGACACTACGTCTTTCAGCTCTTGAATATCTCAGTTACGATGTATCATTACAGTAGTGGGGTTAGCATTTCCTGGGGAGTGTGGGATCGTGTCGGGGTTAGGAACCTCAATTAAAGGGCATGAAAATGTGGGTGCTAAAGGTTTGGGGACTTAAAGGGGTAAGGTTTTCAGGGGTCTTATCTCTGAGGGTTTTGGTTCTAGCACGTTGTGAAATGGAGGGCTTTTTGTGTAAGTTAGAAAAGCCTCCCATAGCCCCTAACAAGTGGCCGTCAGTCTCATCATCAGGATCTGTAAGTGAGGAGGGGTCACATTGATATTGTTCATCAAAGAAATCATCAGTAACTGGGGCATCGGTAACCACAGGAGCCGTTGGGGCAATGAGTGAATGTGGCAGTGGAAGGGGTTGTGGGTAAAGTGTTGGGGAAGAGAGCACTGGATATAAAAGTTTTTTTTTTATCACTCCTTCTCCTCCTTCCTTCAGACTGGGGTCCCGTATCAGCCTACACTTTCTGTAAAGCTATAAGCAGCTTCTTTTCCTTTCTATTCTTAAGTTCAGCAACTAAAAGCTCATTCCGTTTTGTGCCGCTTCCAACGTACGGTCTTTAATAACCAATTCCCATCTGTCATAAATATCCATCCGATAAGGACCTCCATTACAACAACCCTGTGTATTTCTGCACAGTATTTTTCTAATTCATATCTCCAGTTCCTTCCACTGGCCATCCACCTCCACTGTCCTTATTCCACCTCCTACATGCTTTTTTAATCCTGTCTTCTTTTCAATGAGCTTTCTAAGGGACCCGCCTTTTGATCCCGACAGCGCACTAGGAGCCTGGCGATCCCCGAAAATAATCCTTCTAACGTTAGGTTTTAGGACTCTTGGGGACTGTTTGACTGGCTACTGATTGTTTTTCCCATAGTGAGTGGCAGGATCTCAGCAGAAAGTAACTCAGCCCTCGATAAACCCCGTTCCACCCGCCGTCCGCTCCTATTCCCGGATTACAGCTTCAGGTGACTTGTGTCCGTTATTTGCATCAGCAGAATCCTACATCAATACGCCCGTGGAGTCCAGGATATGGAGGTTTTACCCGATCCCTTCATCAGACGGTTTGTATGCGTCAATCTGCCAGGGTATTGTCTCCGTCACCTTAGCAACCCGTTGAAACAAGAGTATGACCAGACAGCAGATGAAAACTCGACCTCCCGTTTATTTAGACACACATTCTCTAAATACGCCCTTTCACCCCGTTCCTCAAATTATTATAGGAGCGTGCCACTGCCCTTTTCTAATCCTTTCCACAGGGGTGACTAGCTAACATTCACACTGTGCCGTTTTCCGTAGGGTCCCAAGTCACTTTCCGTGAGCCCTTAGAACACTCCTATGTATTTTCCATACAGTATGCTTTCTTATTCTTTATTTTGCATATGCTTTTTATTCCTTTTCCTTCTATATTCATATTACTTCCAGCACACCAGTCAAACTAACAGGAATCCCCCGATCTACTCACCGTGACTCCATCCACCTGCATGGAAATGCCGTCAAGTCGTGCCTCGTATCGGCTAGGAGGAGGTCAGGGACTCCCCACGCAGGAAACGCCCAAGGCAGGCCAATCCTACATTTACTGAAGCTGGACCCGATCCGGCCGGAATCGGCTCCACCACGGTCCTCTGGACGATCCTGCACGAGGCGCCGTCTGCCGTCTCCTGCCCCACGTTGGACGCCAAAACTGTGGACGAAATCTCAGACCCGACAGCAGGTGTGGTTATAAAGCAGCTTTATTTTCAGAGTCACGGTGAGAAGAGTTTCAGAAAAGCAGACAATCAAATATACATGACAGCGTCAGGGCTCTTCTGAACCCCGTCTGTTGGGTGGGGTCCAGTTTTATACCCCTAGAATGCGTAATTTAATATCATTATAAAATGTAACAGTCAACACATTTATTATACACAAACCTTTAGCCCCTTCAAGCCCTTATGCAACTTGATTTCTTGGCCCCTTTTGTTATGGCGTTCAGATGTAAGCTAAGGGAAAACGTGATAAGGCAGACTCATGTGTGGAATGCTCAGACCTTGAGTCCTTTGCACAAACATTTTTCTGTTTGCTAAAACAAAGCATGCTATTACATGGTTTCGTAAAGCTTACTTCTCAGACATGAATTAGTACAAGGGAACGAAGAGAACATTCGTCTTCCACACTGCTCTCAGATCACCACCTCTCCTCTCAGCCTAGCCTCCATCACTGTTTTCTGTATCTTCATGGTGTGGCTGATCAACTTTATGCCCAAGTAGTTACTGCAGATCTGTTAACATCTCCCTTATTTTTGAAAACTGGAACTAATATACTTCTTCTCCACTCCTCAGGCATCTTCTTGCTTTGCAAGATTTTGTTAAACAATCTACTTAGAAACTCCACTGCTATCTCACCTAAATATCTCCATGCCTCCACTGGCATATCATCCAGGCCAACTTCTTTTTCACTTTTCAAACTGTTTATAGCTTCTCTCATGTTCCCCAATACTTTGAGATTTACTCTCTCCACTTCACTCAGTTTACACTTTCTCTCATCTCTCTATTATTAAAAAAAAACTTGGGATGAGACAAGAGTTTTGGGCAACGTGACATGATTATTTGAAGAGAGACAGAGAGACACTTGCATGTCCCGCGACACGAATAAGCGAAGTAGAAAAAGCAGCTGTAAAAAAATGTATAAGTTAAAGATGACACAGAAGCAGAAAGAGCGGCACGTCGAAAAGAGACACAAAAGCATTGGAGAGAAAAGAATGCCCAAAAAAGGCAAAAAGGAACAATAATAATCTATGTGTAAATTCTGAAAATAAGGAAGAAAGATTGTAATGGCAATATCCCGAACTATCGGTCGGCCAGATTTATTTATTACAATGATGTGCAATCCACAATGGCCAGAAATACACAGATTCTTGAGAACAATTTCACTGGCTACATCGGCTCTGGGTATTACCACTTTTGTAAGTACAGTAGATTGTTTTATCAGAAAGTCTTATTTTTATTGAAAGAACTTGAAACGGTGTTCAGTTAAATCAGAGCATACATTTATACGATTGAATTTCAAAAAAGGGGTTTGCCTCACATACATTTATTGGTTACTTTGCAAAATAAATTATTAACTGCTAATGATGTAGATCGGTTTGTCTGTGCTGAAAGTCATTAAACACATGTCTCACTGACCTCATTTAAAAGATTCAGTATGTTGGGACTCAAAAGAAAAAAAGCGTTTAAAGAAATTTCTGCAAGCGTTTGTACAAACAACAGATATGACTAAGGCTAGCTTTCCAGATTATCGCCGAAGAGATAATCGTCATGAACAACACCCTTATCACAGAAAGAAAGTTGGTAAAATTGTGATGCTCAATAATTTAATGATTGTACCATGTAACCCATATTTGCTCAAATGACTCGATTGTCATATTAATATCGAATATTGTGCATTGGTTATGAGTATTAAGTACATCTAAAAGTGCATTCATAAAGGGCACGATAGAAAGAAAAGTCTCAGGACACAGTACAAGCATATAAAAGTGAACATAATGCATATGTAACAATTCCCATGAAAAAAAACATCTCTTTTAAATGTATTTCCAGTTAACTAAAATCGGGGTTGGCGAGCAAAGAGAGCAGGGGGGTGGCTCCCACTAGTTTTCTATATTCATAAGTTCTTCAAAGTACTCCTTCCACCTTTTCAACACACTCTCCCCACTTGTCAGCAAATTTCCATCTGCATCCTTTATCACTCTGACTTGCAGCACATCATTCCCCACTCGGTCCCTGTGCCTGGCCACTTGGTGCAAGTGCTTTTCTCCTTTCTTTGTGTCCAACTTCTCATATAGCTCGACATACACCTTTTCCTTAGCCTTCACCATCTCTCTCTTCACCTTGCTGCACATCTCTTTGCATACCTGTCTGTTTTCATCATCTCTCTGGTATCCCAATTCTTTTTCACTAAACTTCCTCTGTATTCTCACCTGTACTTCCTCATTCCACCACCAAATCTCTTTGTCTTCCTTCATCTGTCCAAATATCACACCAAGCACCTTTTTCTAGTTCTGTCTCTTACCACTTCAGCTGTAGTATTCCAATCATCTATCCTGTCTTCACCACCTCCCAACACCTCTCTTACTTCCTCTCTGAACTTCACACAATAGTCTTCCTCTTTCAGCTTTCACCACCTGATCCTTGGTTCCACTCTCACTCTCCTCCTCTTTGACACCTCAAAATTCATCTTGATTACAAAAAATTGATGCTGTCTAGCTGTGCTATACCCTGCTACCATTTTATAGTCTCTAACTTCTTTCATATTGAATCTCCAACATAGAACATAGTCCACCTGTGTGCACTCTCATAAGTCACCATGTGTTCCTCCTTACTTACTCTTGGGGTTTATCTGGAGCCTGGCATTACTTAGTGTCAGGAGCATAGTTTGAATCTGCTGTATGTACTTCTTCCACTATAGGTGTTGTGGGGCCATAGTATTCTGTCCAGCAAATGCTGGAAGGTCACTGGTGCCCTGTGCAACCCAAATGTAAGGACAGTATTCTGCCAGTGTCCACTGGAGGTGGCAAGTGCAGTCTTTTCCTTGGAAGATTCAATTAAAGAAAGTTGCCAGTACCCTTTAGTGAAGTTATGGGTGGTGTGATACTAAGCTTTACTGAGCCAATCAAGGAGTTTGTCCACTCATGGCATTGGATAAGCATCAGAGAGACAGACTTGATTAAGCTGATGGAAGTCATTGCAAAAGTGCGAACTTCCATTGGGCTTAAGGATCAGCATGATGGGGCTGGACCAGGTATTAAAACTTTCTTCAATAACACATGCTGTCGATCTACCATTCGCTTCATTTCAAGCTCCACTTCTGTATGTTTTGCCTGCAGGACTCTTCTCAGACGATAAGCCCAGGCTCCATTATGACGCAGACATACACAATCAGTGAATTCAAAGCCAGTAATTTGTTTTTGCCACATTAAGAATGGACAAGATAGCTGGTTCAAGCTGTTTTCATTGCTTGTCCATCAACTTTGGGCCGAAACTAACGGATATTCACTGAGAAAAGAAAGAATGGGGCTGAGGGGAGTAGTGATCGGGTTCTCTTGCCATCCACGGCTTCATCATGTATGTTTAAACGATACACCCGTTGAGCCACACAGCGATTTGGCTGTTTCACCAAATAATTGATCAGCCCTTTTCTCTCCTTACTTTTGAAAGGCCTTGTCAATGTGGCAAAAGTTTTGAATGCAAGGTGAGAATGAGCAGCATGACCTGTTCTCCAGGCTGAAACTCACAGAGGCTCGTGCCACAGTTGAAACAATGGGCCTGAACTGATTGCACCTGTGCCACATTCTCTTTTAATATGGGTCTAATTTTATCAAATCTCTTGAGTAACTGCACAATATATTCCAAATTATTAGTGGCTGGGAGGGCCTTTTCCTTCTAGTCTTTATTGAAGATGTCCAATCGTCCCTGGGATTTTCACCCATATAGCAATTCAAAGCGAAGAAGCCCTTAGAGGCTTAGAGGAGTTCCTGGTATGCAAATAAGATGAGGGGAAGTAAACGATCTCAGTTCCTTCCATCCTTGCTGACCATCTTCTGTAGCATTTGCTTGAGTGTTTGGTTGAACTGCTGTACTAAGCCATCAGTGTGAGGATGTTACACTGAGGGAGGAATTGAGAAGCCATTAGACCACAGGTCCAACCCCTGGTTCAGAGTGTTATTACCATCGCTAGAGCCCCAAAGCTGTCCCCCATGTGCATGCGCATGACGGTAGATTAAAAGAAACTAAATGACCAACAATATGAACATTACTAAGGAATTAGAAACGGACAAAAAATACATAAACACTGCATTTGAAGCCCAGCCAGGGGAGGAATCCAAGATGAAATGTAAAAGTCTCAAGTGATGTATTGGAGAATTACTTCAGGAAAAAATGACCTGTTTTGCTTTACAGTCAGCAGTTCCAAAACTAATTCTAGGCATCCTGTTGTTGCAATCTCACAAACCCGTAATTGTCTGGTAAGAAAAGTACATTAGATGGAGTGCAAATTGTTAAAGTGAAGTTTTTTGCAAGGTGCCACAAAATATACTTACAGAATAAAAAAATAGTTTTAGAAGACTTTAACAAAGAGCTATCTTTGAAACTTTCCCCAAATCACACTTATTACTTTGTAATTCATATTTTACCTGACGAACCTCTCCCTAAGGGATATTAATGTACAGTCCAAGTCTCCATTGCTATATTCTTTCATTATGTCCTCATCAGTAACTCGCTAGGCTCAGTTCAGTGTGGCAGCTGGTCAGGGTGAACCTGAGGATATCAGAAGCTTCTGTAAAACAGTTTACAGACCAGAAAAGTTTCAAGTCAGGCAGCAGGTGTATCTCGCTGTTCTAGACATACACCAAAGGGTTCCATCCTATAACCTAGTTACATGATATTTTGGCCCATATTTTATTTATAGGAGAGTTGGTCCCATTTTGTATACTTTGGTGCCTACAGCTCATTTGAAGATTCAAAGTACATTCCATATTTACATACATGAGTCTTGAGATATCAGAGTTTTTTGTTACTTCTGAATTATTAAACAACAAGTCATGCTATATGCCTGATTATTTAATGATTAACTGATTATCTTTGTTCTTCTTGTTCCATGAAACAGAGTTCTATTAATTGGCCTTTCTGGGTGAGTATACATTAATAGAAAAATCTACTTCAGCTTTGTATCAGTGCTTGTTTTTTCATATTTTACTCTCATATTTTCAAACTTTATGTTTTCAAACACTGTTTTATTAAACCTGCACTTCATGAAGTCATGTTTTGTTTAATACGTCTCTTAAATAATACATTAATTGCTACTATGCATTATTACATTGTCTGTTCTTTGAATGGGCTTCAAAACTTTCTTAAAGATTCGTCCCTTTACTCACCCTATTAACATATTTACCATTAATAATTGTTTATCCTTGTCTAACAAAGTACTGTTTGTAGGACTATTTTATGAGTTAGGTGCCCTCAAGACAGGGGCTGACATGAGGGCTTGTGTCAAGTCACGAAATGCAGTGTAAGTTTTTTCATCCCATACCACCAATAAAAATCTCAAGTGATGTATTGGAGAATTACTTCAGGGAAAAATTACCTGTTTTGCTTTACAGTCTGCAATTCCAAAACTAATTCTAGGCATCCTGTTGTTGCAATCTCACAAACCCGTAACTTATTGGCAAGAAAAGTACATTAGATGGAGTGTAAATTGTTAAAGTGAAGTTTTTGCAAGGTGCCACAAAATATACTTACAGAATATGAAGATAGTTTTAGAAGACTTTAACAAAGAGTTATCTTTGAAACTTTCCCCAAATCACACTTATTACTTTGTAATTCATATTTTACCTGACGAACCTCTCCCTAAGGGATATTAATGTACAGTCCAAGTCTCCATTGCTATATTCTTTCATTATGTCCTCATCAGTAACTCGCTAGGCTCAGTTCAGTGTGGCAGCTGGTCAGGGTGAACCTGAGGATATCAGAAGCTTCTGTAAAACAGTTTACAGACCAGAAAAGTTTCAAGTCAGGCAGCAGGTGTATCTCGCTGTTCTAGACATACACCAAAGGGTTCCATCCTATAACCTAGTTACATGATATTTTGGCCCATATTTTATTTATAGGAGAGTTGGTCCCATTTTGTATACTTTGGTGCCTACAGCTCATTTGAAGATTCAAAGTACATTCCATATTTACATACATGAGTCTTGAGATATCAGAGTTTTTTGTTACTTCTGAATTATTAAACAACAAGTCATGCTATATGCCTGATTATTTAATGATTAACTGATTATCTTTGTTCTTCTTGTTCCATGAAACAGAGTTCTATTAATTGGCCTTTCTGGGTGAGTATACATTAATAGAAAAATCTACTTCAGCTTTGTATCAGTGCTTGTTTTTTCATATTTTACTCTCATATTTTCAAACTTTATGTTTTCAAACACTGTTTTATTAAACCTACACTTCATGAAGTCATGTTTTGTTTAATACGTCTCTTAAATAATACATTAATTGCTACTATGCATTATTACATTGTCTGTTCTTTGAATGGGCTTCAAAACTTTCTTAAAGATTCGTCCCTTTACTCACCCTATTAACATATTTACCATTAATAATTGTTTATCCTTGTCTAACAAAGTACTGTTTGTAGGACTATTTTATGAGTTAGGTGCCCTCAAGACAGGGGCTGACATGAGGGCTTGTGTCAAGTCACGAAATGCAGTGTAAGTTTTTTCATCCCATACCACCAATAAAAATCTCAAGTGATGTATTGGAGAATTACTTCAGGGAAAAATTACCTGTTTTGCTTTACAGTCAGCAGTTCCAAAACTAATTCTAGGCATCCTGTTGTTGCAATCTCACAAACCCGTAATTGTCTGGTAAGAAAAGTACATTAGATGGAGTGTAAATTGTTAAAGTGAAGTTTTTGCAAGGTGCCACAAAATATACTTACAGAATATGAAGATAGTTTTAGAAGACTTTAACAAAGAGTTATCTTTGAAACTTTCCCCAAATCACACTTATTACTTTGTAATTCATATTTTACCTGACGAACCTCTCCCTAAGGGATATTAATGTACAGTCCAAGGCAGAGAGTGTGGCTATGGAGAAATATGTTCAAGAACATCACCACAGTGGGTTCATTATTCTGTGTAGTGGTATGATTGATGCTGGATTTTTTTCGTTGAGAGAAACACAGGGGTGTCCAGCCGTATAATGATAATCAAGAGAAAAGTAGGATTACAGTTAAAAATAATTATTATTTCCCCCCAATATCATCTTTATACCGTCAAGTGAAAAAATCCACAGTTTTTTCTAAACTAGATTGTCGCATTGCATATAATTTAATCAGAAACAGGAAGGGAGATTAATGGAAAACAGCATTTAATACTACCATCGGAAATTACAAATATAAAGTGATAGCCTATGGTTTGGCAAATGCACCAAAGGTATTTCAAGCCTTTAATAATAACATATTCTGTGATGTGTTGGGTATTAATATACTGGTTTATATATTGAAGATATTGATATTTTTAACCAGATGGTATGGCTTGTTTATGTAAAAATCTCTGAATCTAAAGTTACATTTATTCTAAATTGATAAGTACCTGAAAGTTTACATCAAGTACAATGATTTGTGGGATGTTTCCAATTATTACCATCAACTCATTAAAGACTTTAGCTCCATCAAATCTCCTAATACATGTTAATAAACAAAAACTAAAGAACACTTCACTGGACACAAAAAAAAGCAAGATGCCTTTAATAACTTAAAACATTTCTTCAGTCCTGCACCAGTATTAAGGCATCCTGAGCCATCTCTTCAATTTATTGTCAAGTATATGGGTGGATGCAATCGTAGTGCAAAAGTTTCATGACACTGAAACTCCTTCATCTATTTACTTTATTTCCTAAGAAGTTAACCCTTGCTGAGTAAAATTACGACACAGGTATTCAAGATTATTTTCAATCAAATTACCCCATGAAGAAAGGTGATATTGACTCGAGGGTGCCACTTTTGCCATTCATAATATTTATGGATCATCAAAATGAGAAATATTTCAAAAGTGACAATGGCCAAATGCAAAACAAGACATTTTATTTCTTTTTCTTCTGTTTTGTGCTGTTATTTATTTTCCAGGAGATTAGAATGGGAAAGCAGATGCCCTATCACGTACTTATCATCTAGATGAAGTAAATGTATAAACAGACCCAAACTTTACTTCTGAAAAATTCATTCCAATAATCATGATTGCTGCTCTCAATAAACATACTGAGGATATAAAAGCCACACAAAATACTAAGCCTTAAATCCTAGTCTGATTCCTAGTAATAAATATTTTGATCCGCCAGAATTTCTTGATTGGGCACATGTCAAGTATTAAACAAACTTTATAGTTGCTTAACAGATTTTTTCTGAGGGAAAAGATATATAAAGACACCAGGGATTATGCTTTGGATTGCAAGATTTGCTGCAGGTCTAAACCCTTACATGGTCTCCTTGTTAGACTGCATCGGCCTATTCCTGCACACAGGAGACCCTGGAAATCCATCTCAATAGATTTTATTACCGACCTCCCTCCTTCACATCACAATACCACCAAATTGTTAGTAGGAGACAGGTGTTAAAAATGCACCCTCATTGTTCCACTTCAGAAATTGCCTACACCCAAAGAGTTAGCTAATATGTTTGTTAAAGGAGTGGTCCGTTTCCATCGATTCTCGGGGTCAAATATTTTGGACAGATTACCTCAATTTGTTCTCATTCTTCGATTTTTTTCTGTGAAAAGGGTGCAGTGTAATATGACTTCTAGATGTCATCTGGAAGCTAATGCTCAAGAAAAAGCATGTGACTATAGATGTGGAAAAAAAAATATTGCACAATAAATTTATAACAAACTAATTGGAATAAAATGTTATCTGTAGATGAGTTTGCCAGCAATGTACTGTATCATTCTACAAAATTGACTCCTTTTCAGTGTTTGTACGGCTTCAAATAGAACAATCTCCATTGCTATATTCTTTCATTATGTCCTCATCAGTAACTCGCTAGGCTCAGTTCAGTGTGGCAGCTGGTCAGGGTGAACCTGAGGATATCAGAAGCTTCTGTAAAACAGTTTACAGACCAGAAAAGTTTCAAGTCAGGCAGCAGGTGTATCTCGCTGTTCTAGACATACACCAAAGGGTTCCATCCTATAACCTAGTTACATGATATTTTGGCCCGTATTTTATTTATAGGAGAGTTGCTCCCATTTTGTATACTTTGGTGCTTACAGCTCATTTGAAGATTCAAAGTACATTCCATATTTACATACATGAGTCTTGAGATATAAGAGTTTTTTTGTTACTTCTGAATTATTAAACAAGTCATGCTATATGCCTGATTATTTAATGATTAACTGATTATCTTTGTTCTTCTTGTTCCATGAAACAGAGATCTTTTAATCTGCCTTTCTGGGTGAGTATACATTAATAGAAAAATCTACTTCAGCTTTGTATCAGTGCTTGTTTTTTCATAGTTTACTCTCATATTTTCAAATTTAATGTTTTCAAACACTGTTTTATTAAACCTGCACTTCATGAAGTCATGTTTTGTTTAATATGTCTCTTAAGTAATACATTAATTGCTACTATACATTATTACATTGTCTGTTCTTTGAATGGGCTTTAAAACTTTCTTAAAGATTCGTCCCTTTACTCACCCTATTAACATATTTACCGTTAATAATTGTTTATCCTTGTCTAACAAAGTACTGTTTGTAGGACTATTTTATGAGTTAGGTGCCCTCAAGACAGGGGCTGACATGAGGGCTTGTGTCAAGTCATGAAATGCAGTGTAAGTTTTTTCATCCCATACCACCAATAAAAATCTCAAGTGATGTATTGGAGAATTACTTCAGGGAAAAATGACCTGTTTTGCTTTACAGTCTGCAATTCCAAAACTAATTCTAGGCATCCTGTTGTTGCAATCTCACAAACCCGTAACTTATTGGCAAGAAAAGTACATTAGATGGAGTGTAAATTGTTAAAGTGAAGTTTTTGCAAGGTGCCACAAAATATACTTACAGAATATGAAGATAGTTTTAGAAGACTTTAACAAAGAGTTATCTTTGAAACTTTCCCCAAATCACACTTATTACTTTGTAATTCATATTTTACCTGACGAACCTCTCCCTAAGGGATATTAATGTACAGTCCAAGGCAGAGAGTGTGGCTATGGAGAAATATGTTCAAGAACATCACCACAGTGGGTTCATTATTCTGTGTATTGGTATGATTGATGCTGGATTTTTTTCGTTGAGAGAAACACAGGGGTGTCCGTATAATGATAATCAATTGAAAAGTAGGATTACAGTTAAAAATAATTATTATTTCCCCCCAATATCATCTTTATACCGTCAAGTGAAAAAATCCACAGTTTTTTCTAAACTAGATTGTCGCATTGCATATAATTTAATCAGAAACAGGAAGGGAGATTAATGGAAAACAGCATTTAATACTACCATCGGAAATTACAAATATAAAGTGATAGCCTATGGTTTGGCAAATGCACCAAAGGTATTTCAAGCCTTTAATAATAACGTATTCTGTGATGTGTTGGGTATTAATATACTGGTTTATATATTGAAGATATTGATATTTTTAACCAGATGGTATGGCTTGTTTATGTAAAAATCTCTGAATCTAAAGTTACATTTATTCTAAATTGATAAGTACCTGAAAGCTTACATCAAGTACAATGATTTGTGGGATGTTTCCAATTATTACCATCAACTCATTAAAGACTTTAGCTCCATCAAATCTCCTAATACATGTTAATAAACAAAAACTAAAGAACACTTCACTGGACACAAAAAAAGCAAGATGCCTTTAATAACTTAAAACATTTCTTCAGTCCTGCACCAGTATTAAGGCATCCTGAGCCATCTCTTCAATTTATTGTCAAGTATATGGGTGGATGCAATCGTAGTGCAAAAGTTTCATGACACTGAAACTCCTTCATCTATTTACTTTATTTCTTAAGAAGTTAACCCTTGCTGAGTAAAATTACGACACAGGTATTCAAGATTATTTTCAATCAAATTACCCCATGAAGAAAGGTGATATTGACTCGAGGGTGCCACTTTTGCCATTCATAATATTTATGGATCATCAAAATGAGAAATATTTCAAAAGTGACAATGGCCAAATGCAAAACAAGACATTTTATTTCTTTTTCTTCTGTTTTGTGTTGTTATTTATTTTCCAGGAGATTAGAATGGGAAAGCAGATGCCCTATCACGTACTTATCATCTAGATGAAGTAAATGTATAAACAGACCCAAACTTTACTTCTGAAAAATTCATTCCAATAATCATGATTGCTGCTCTCAATAAACATACTGAGGATATAAAAGCCACACAAAATACTAAGCCTTAAATCCTAGTCTGATTCCTAGTAATAAATATTTTGATCCGCCAGAATTTCTTGATTGGGCACATGTCAAGTATTAAACAAACTTTATAGTTGCTTAACAGATTTTTTCTGAGGGAAAAGATATATAAAGACACCAGGGATTATGCTTTGGATTGCAAGATTTGCTGCAGGTCTAAACCCTTACATGGTCTCCTTGTTAGACTGCATCGGCCTATTCCTGCACACAGGAGACCCTGGAAATCCATCTCAATAGATTTTATTACCGACCTCCCTCCTTCACATCACAATACCACCAAATTGTTAGTAGGAGACAGGTGTTAAAAATGCACCCTCATTGTTCCACTTCAGAAATTGCCTACACCCAAAGAGTTAGCTAATATGTTTGTTAAAGGAGTGGTCCGTTTCCATCGATTCTCGGGGTCAAATATTTTGGACAGATTACCTCAATTTGTTCTCATTCTTCGATTTTTTTCTGTGAAAAGGGTGCAGTGTAATATGACTTCTAGATGTCATCTGGAAGCTAATGCTCAAGAAAAAGCATGTGACTATAGATGTGGAAAAAAAAATATTGCACAATAAATTTATAACAAACTAATTGGAATAAAATGTTATCTGTAGATGAGTTTGCCAGCAATGTACTGTATCATTCTACAAAATTGACTCCTTTTCAGTGTTTGTACGGCTTCAAATAGAACAATCTCCATTGCTATATTCTTTCATTATGTCCTCATCAGTAACTCGCTAGGCTCAGTTCAGTGTGGCAGCTGGTCAGGGTGAACCTGAGGATATCAGAAGCTTCTGTAAAACAGTTTACAGACCAGAAAAGTTTCAAGTCAGGCAGCAGGTGTATCTCGCTGTTCTAGACATACACCAAAGGGTTCCATCCTATAACCTAGTTACATGATATTTTGGCCCGTATTTTATTTATAGGAGAGTTGCTCCCATTTTGTATACTTTGGTGCTTACAGCTCATTTGAAGATTCAAAGTACATTCCATATTTACATACATGAGTCTTGAGATACAGTATAAGAGTTTTTTTGTTACTTCTGAATTATTAAACAACAAGTCATGCTATATGCCTGATTATTTAATGATTAACTGATTATCTTTGTTCTTCTTGTTCAATGAAACAGAGTTCTTTTAATCGGCTTTTCTGGGTGAGTATACATTAATAGAAAAATCTACTTCAGCTTTGTATCAGTGCTTGTTTTTTCATAGTTTACTCTCATATTTTCAAACTTAATGTTTTCAAACACTGTTTTATTAAACCTGCACTTCATGAAGTCATGTTTTGTTTAATACGTCTCTTAAGTAATACATTAATTGCTACTATACATTATTACATTGTCTGTTCTTTGAATGGGCTTTAAAACTTTCTTAAAGATTCGTCCCTTTACTCACCCTATTAACATATTTACCGTTAATAATTGTTTATCCTTGTCTAACAAAGTACTGTTTGTAGGACTATTTTATGAGTTAGGTGCCCTCAAGACAGGGGCTGACATGAGGGCTTGTGTCAAGTCATGAAATGCAGTGTAAGTTTTTTCATCCCATACCACCAATAAAAATCTCAAGTGATGTATTGGAGAATTACTTCAGGGAAAAATTACCTGTTTTGCTTTACAGTCTGCAATTCCAAAACTAATTCTAGGCATCCTGTTGTTGCAATCTCACAAACCCGTAACTTATTGGCAAGAAAAGTACATTAGATGGAGTGTAAATTGTTAAAGTGAAGTTTTTGCAAGGTGCCACAAAATATACTTACAGAATATGAAGATAGTTTTAGAAGACTTTAACAAAGAGCTATCTTTGAAACTTTCCCCAAATCACACTTATTACTTTGTAATTCATATTTTACCTGACGAACCTCTCCCTAAGGGATATTAATGTACAGTCCAAGGCAGAGAGTGTGGCTATGGAGAAATATGTTCAAGAACATCACCACAGTGGGTTCATTATTCTGTGTAGTGGTATGATTGATGCTGGATTTTTTTCGTTGAGAGAAACACAGGGGTGTCCAGCCGTATAATGATAATCAATTGAAAAGTAGGATTACAGTTAAAAATAATTATTATTTCCCCCCAATATCATCTTTATACCGTCAAGTGAAAAAATCCACAGTTTTTTCTAAACTAGATTGTCGCATTGCATATAATTTAATCAGAAACAGGAAGGGAGATTAATGGAAAACAGCATTTAATACTACCATCGGAAATTACAAATATAAAGTGATAGCCTATGGTTTGGCAAATGCACCAAAGGTATTTCAAGCCTTTAATAATAACGTATTCTGTGATGTGTTGGGTATTAATATACTGGTTTATATATTGAAGATATTGATATTTTTAATCAGATGGTATGGCTTGTTTATGTAAAAATCTCTGAATCTAAAGTTACATTTATTCTAAATTGATAAGTACCTGAAAGTTTACATCAAGTACAATGATTTGTGGGATGTTTCCAATTATTACCATCAACTCATTAAAGACTTTAGCTCCATCAAATCTCCTAATACATTTTAATAAACAAAAACTAAAGAACACTTCACTGGACACAAAAAGCAAGATGCCTTTAATAACTTAAAACATTTCTTCAGTCCTGCACCAGTATTAAGGCATCCTGAGCCATCTCTTCAATTTATTGTCAAGTATATGGGTGGATGCAATCGTAGTGCAAAAGTTTCATGACACTGAAACTCCTTCATCTATTTACTTTATTTCCTAAGAAGTTAACCCTTGCTGAGTAAAATTACGACACAGGTATTCAAGATTATTTTCAATCAAATTACCCCATGAAGAAAGGTGATATTGACTCGAGGGTGCCACTTTTGCCATTCATAATATTTATGGATCATCAAAATTAGAAATATTTCAAAAGTGACAATGGCCAAATGCAAAACAAGACATTTTATTTCTTTTTCTTCTGTTTTGTGTTGTTATTTATTTTCCAGGAGATTAGAATGGGAAAGCAGATGCCCTATCACGTACTTATCATCTAGATGAAGTAAATGTATAAACAGACCCAAACTTTACTTCTGAAAAATTCATTCCAATAATCATGATTGCTGCTCTCAATAAACATACTGAGGATATAAAAGCCACACAAAATACTAAGCCTTAAATCCTAGTCTGATTCCTAGTAATAAATATTTTGATCCGCCAGAATTTCTTGATTGGGCTCATGTCAAGTATTAAACAAACTTTATAGTTGCTTAACAGATTTTTTCTGAGGGAAAAGATATATAAAGACACCAGGGATTATGCTTTGGATTGCAAGATTTGCTGCAGGTCTAAACCCTTACATGGTCTCCTTGTTAGACTGCATCGGCCTATTCCTGCACACAGGAGACCCTGGAAATCCATCTCAATAGATTTTATTACCGACCTCCCTCCTTCACATCACAATACCACCAAATTGTTAGTAGGAGACAGGTGTTAAAAATGCACCCTCATTGTTCCACTTCAGAAATTGCCTACACCCAAAGAGTTAGCTAATATGTTTGTTAAAGGAGTGGTCCGTTTCCATCGATTTTCGGGGTCAAATATTTTGGACAGATTACCTTAATTTGTTCTCATTCTTCGAGTTTTTTCTGTGAAAAGGGTGCAGTGTAATTTGACTTCTAGATGTCATCTGGAAGCTAATGCTCAAGAAAAAGCATGTGACTATAGATGTGGAAAAAAAATATTTCACAATAAATTTATAACAAACTAATTGGAATAAAATGTTATCTGTAGATGAGTTTGCCAGCAATGTACTGTATCATTCTACAAAATTGACTCCTTTTCAGTGTTTGTACGGCTTCAAATAGAACAATCTCCATTGCTATATTCTTTCATTATGTCCTCATCAGTAACTCGCTAAGCTCAGTTCAGTGTGGCAGCTGGTCAGGGTGAACCTGAGGATATTAGAAGCTTCTGTAAAACAGTTTACAGACCAGAAAAGTTTCAAGTCAGGCAGCAGGTGTATCTCGCTGTTCTAGACATACACCAAAGGGTTCCATCCTATAACCTGGTTACATGATATTTTGGCCCATATTTTATTTATAGGAGAGTTGGTCCCATTTTGTATACTTTGGTGCTTACAGCTCATTTGAAGATTCAAAGTACATTCCATATTTACATACATGAGTCTTGAGATATAAGAGTTTTTTGTTACTTCTGAATTATTAAACAACAAGTCATGCTATATGCCTGATTATTTAATGATTAACTGATTATCTTTGTTCTTCCTTAATTGGCCTTTCTGGGTGAGTATACATTAATAGAAAAATCTACTTCAGCTTTGTATCAGTGCTTGTTTTTTCATAGTTTACTCTCATATTTTCAAACTTAATGTTTTCAAACGCTGTTTTATTAAACCTGCACTTCATGAAGTCATGCTTTGTTTAATGCGTCTCTTAAATAATACATTAATTGCTACTATATATTGTTACATTGTCTGTTTTTATGTATATTTATGAGAATGGGTTTAAAATCTTGAGGTGACATTCCACGTCCCAAGAGCTAGTTTCTGTAGCCAAGGATCAGACCGTCAAGATCCGAGAGGAGTCAGATGAGGTGGCTCGGGCATCTGATCAGGATGCCTCCTGGATACCTCCCTGGTGAGGTGTTCCAGGCACATCTAACCGGGAGTAGGTCCCAAGGAAGACCCAGGACACGCTGGAAGGACTATGTCTCTCGGCTGGCCTGGGAACACCTTGGGATTCTCCCGGAAGAGCTAGAAGAAGTGGCCAGGGAGAGGGAAGTCTGGGCACCTCTGCTCAAGCTGCTGCCCCCGCGACCCGACCTCGGATAAGCGGAAGAGGATGGGTGGATGGATGGATGGTTTCAAATCTTGCTTAAAGATTCATGTCTTTACTCACTCTATTGACATATTTACTGTTAATAATTTTGTATCCTTCTCTAACAAAGTACTGTTTGAAACATTTTAAATGTCAATTTTGATGCAATTTAACTCCTTTATTTTTATAAAATGTTATTACTTCAACAGCTGCAGTAGTTTTAGATCAGTAAACACAGCAGTCTCTCTCTTAGAATTAGCAACAGGACTCAGTAAAGTTTAAATTACTCCAAAGTAATCTTTTTCATGATAGTAGTAGGATTTCATATAAGATAATAACTTCTACAATTCCAATCTGTCTGGCATCTCAGTTACAGCCACTCTGGTGACAACACCACAAGAAGATTCCAGAAGAGTGGGAGGAAGACGCATTAGCAGACGTTTCCTCTAAGAGTCAGCCTAGATTTTTATTGAGAGAGAGAGAGAGAGAGAGAGAGAGAGAGAGAGACTTTATTAATCCCAAGGGGAAAGTCACATACTCCAGCAGCAGCATACTAATAAAAACAATATTAAATTAAAGAGTATAATGTTAACGTTTACCAACCCAGGTGGAACTGAAGGGTCGCATAGTGTGCGGGAGGAACGATCTCCTCAGTCTGTCAGTGGAGCAGGACGGTGACAGCAGTCTGTTGCTGAAGCTGCTCCTCTGTCTGGAGATTATCCTGTTCAGTGGATTCTCCATGATTGACAGGAGCCTGCTCAGTGCCCGTCACTCTGCCACGGATGTCAAACTGTCCAGCTCCGTGCCTAAAATAGAGCCTGCCTTCCTCACCAGTTTGTCCAGGCGTGAGGCGTCCTTCTTTATGCTGCCTCCCCAGCACACCACCGTGTAGAAGAGGGCTCTCGCTACAACCATCTGATAGAACATCTGCAGCATCTTATTGCAGATGTTGAAGGACGCCAGCCTTCTAAGGAAGTACAGTCGGCTCTGTCCTCTCTTGCACAGAGCATCAGTATTGGCAGTCCAGTCCAGAATTCCAGGAATTTATAGGTCTGCACTCTCTGCACACAATCACCTCTGATGATCATGGGGTCCAGGAGGGGCCTGGGTCTCCTAAAATCCACCACCAGCTCCTTGGTTTTGCTGGTGTTCAGGTGTAAGTGGTTTGAGTCGCACCATTTAGCAAAGTCCTTGATTAGGTTCCTATACTCCTCCTCCTGCCCACTCCTGATGCAGCCCACGATAGCAGTGTCGTCAGCAAACTTTTGCAGGTGGCAGGACTCCGAGTTGTATTGGAAGTCCGATGTATGTTGGCTGAACAGGACCGGAGAAAGTCCAGTCCCCTGCGGTGCTCCTGTGTTGCTGATCACAATGTCAGACCTGCAGTTCCCAAGACGCACATATTGAGGTCTGTCTGTAAGATAGTCCACGATTCATGCCACCAGGTGTGAATCTACTCCCATCTCTGTCAGCTTGTCCCCAAGGAGCAGAGGTTGGATGGTGTTGGAGGCACTAGAGAAGTCCAAAAACATAATTCTTACAGCACCAATGCCTGTAGGTGGGAGAGGGATCGATGTAGCATGTAGATGATGGCATCCTCCGCTCCCACCTTCTCCTGGTATGCGAACTGCAAGGGGTCGAGGGCGTGGCGGACCTGTGGCCACAGTTGGTAAAGCAGCAGCCGCTCCATGCTTGAGTGAGAATATATATATATGGTCCAAGACAATATACTTGTGTTAAAAGATAAGCTCGCTATTTTTCAAGTCCATGTTATCTCTTCACAAGCATGTTATATATGCATTTGCTATGCAAAACTGTGTTCTAAAGTTAACCATTTTCGATACATTTTAAAAAAATACCTTGCCCTCACTGGAGGTATATAATGCAGACTATGGGGCATGGAGCATCACTGGAAAATAAAAAGCTTAAAAAGTTACTGAATTCGTTAATTTTTCTGGCCAAGTAAGTTATTGAACATTGATGTATGTCTTTGGATTATACACAGTTTGTAAAATAGCTTGTACATGTAATTTACAAACAAAAAAGAACAGTATTACGAGATTCAGCCATTTTAAAAGAAGGCCAGTTGTTCATGGTCCCTCAGTGCTTACTTTCCTCCACAGTTACCATTCAACCCAAGGAGGGTGATTTCTCGAACGACCACATTATAGTAAAATTTTCCTGCCATGTGCTCTGTATCATGTTGATTTACTTCCATATTTATGTGAGAAGTCCTCCCACAAAGTCACTACTATTACACAAACAAACAGAAAACACATCCTTACCTTGAGAAAAATAGTGCCAGGAATATGTGCTAAAATGGTTACTTCTTATCCCTTATGTTGTTAGAAACTCTTATCTGAAACAATTAAGGCATATTATCTTATAACTTTTTCTGCTTCACTCTAGACATTTTTGGTAAGTTTTTAGTTTTTTATTTTCTAGTGGTGCTCTGTGCCCTGTTGCCTCCTTTATAAAGCACCAGTCTGGGCAAGATATCTATGCAGGTGTCCAGGAAGGAGTAATGACAACATTTGCGTGGAGACACTGGAAGTTAGCAAATAATTATCAAAGCATGATGTGTTATACCAAAAACTGCAGCAAGGTCCAAAGCTGAAAAATAGAGAACTCTTTTACAACTGCTTTAGAGAAACGCCAAGCAAAATGACACCTTTTATTGGCTAACTAAAAAGATTACAATATGCAAGCTTTCGAGGCAGCTCAGGCCCCTTCTTCAGGCAAGATGTAATACAGAAACTGAAGTTCCCTGAGTTTATATCCACACACTAGGACAAGAAACAACAATGAAGAAGGGGCCTGAGCTGCCTCGAAAGCTTGCATATTGTAATCTTTTTAGTTAGCCAATAAAAGGTGTCATTTTGCTTGGCGTTTCTCTACATTCATAATGGCTAACACGGTACAACAACCTAGTACTACAACTGCTTTATGAAAATATCCTCTGTTTGGTTATTTCATACACAATAAGAATGTAAAAAAACACAAACAAAGGACAATTAATAAAGACCTAATGACCAAAAGAGCTTGCCTTTACACATGGTTACCTCAGACTACCATGTTTTAATGATTGGTGCAATTACCCATAATATATTGGGAAGGGTCTTTGTTGTAATTCACCGAACAGAGACAGAACCATCGGTGTCACACAAGCCAGTGCGGTCTTAATGCTTGTCCCAAGCCCTGGTAAATTGGAGAGGGTGTGTTAGGTAGGACTTCTGGTATAAAAACTGTGCCAAATTAAACATGGAGATGAGAAACAGAATGTCCATACCGGATCAGTACCACAACGGCCACCACAGATGCAGCTCTCCAGGATAGTGATGGCATAAGTAATGCTACTGCTGTGCGAAGAAGGCAAAGGAGAACAAGAGGGTTTAAGTGGGTTGAAAGACAATGGGAGAGGAGGAAGAGAAAGAGTGTAGAGTTCATAATCAGATCACTGGTAAAGGGAGAGAGAGCTGGCCCATACGATAGAGCAAAGAATGTTAGATGTACTGTGTGTACAGGAGACCAAGTGGAAAGGGAGTAAGGTCAGATGCTTCAGAAGAGGGTGCAAAGTGTTGTACTATGGTGTTGATATGAAGTGAAACAGGGTAGGGATAACTGTGAAGTTTTGCCTTTTTACAGTATATTAGTTTTTATTTCTATATTTTTTCTGACCTTACATGGAAATTCAGTTTAGTTTTAGTTTTCCTTCATCATGTATTTTTAGTTTTAGTTTAGTTTATATTTTACAAAGACATTTCTATTTTGTTTTTATATACATTAGTTTTAGTTTTAGTAATTATAGTATGGTTAAAGAGCTACTATGGAGTTTAGTTTTTGTGTCACAGTGAGACAGAACTACTGTATACACTTAACAGGTTTGGATATAATATGAATTTAATGTTAGCGGAAGCTTACTACACTACACAACACACTTTACTATTTTGTTTTGTTTTTGTCTGATTAAAAACAAGCATAATCAAAACTAGGTACTGAATATGAACAATTTTACACAATTTTATAATTTTTAAAATATTTTCTATGTCATTGCTGCTGAACAAATCTGTGCTGACTGTTGGCTCTTTTTTTCTTTTCCTTTTATTGCCCAGAATGGGCCAATTTGTAATGAACTTTACAAGGTTTGTATCGCTTCGTGGTTAAATGACGTTTTCAAAGCAAAAGTGACTGGTCAGTAAGAATATGCTGATCTTGTATGATGACCTTGTCAGTCTCTCGATCAGTGTCGTTTTATTTTCAAAATTCGGGAGTGGTCTCCCCTAGACTTTCTTGTGTACTCAGATATGGGGATGGATATTTGAGGAGTAAACTGCAAGACAATGATTATATTATGTACAGTAAAGAACCATCAACAATAAATCAAATTAATATATTGAACAATTATTATAAAAGTAAAGTTGAATAAATTGGACTCTGCAGCTGCATGAATAAAAAAAAAATCGAGTGTGTGTTCAGGTAAAATACCACTTCCGGGTGATGGATTTGGCCCAAAAGTTAATACAGAACTACAGTTTTGGTGCAACACCCACATGCCAAATTTCATCCATCTATCTAGTTGTGTTTTTGAGATATCATGTTTATACACACACACACACACACACACACACACACACACACACACAGAGGCAGAATTCTAAAAAACTGTATTTTCTAAAACGTCAAGATTGATCAAAATGACAAGGTCTAATTTTTTTCATGATTACTATACTTTCTCTATACTTTGTATACTTTGAGTGTGAAGTGGCAGGTGAATTACTCTCAACAAAAAGTAGGCACCTGAGAAATAAACTGAAACATTACTCACTTGTTATTTTTCTGTCCATATGGTTGGTTGGTTGGTTGTTTTTTTTTTTGGGTGGGTAGGTAGGTAGGTAGGTAGTCTTTATTATCATTGTCACTTTTACAAAGGAACAACGAAATTGAAGGATTTTTGTAAAATTGTAAAGGTTTTGTTGAGCAGAACATTCCGATTTCAGGTGTTTGAATTACATCTTGATATACAACAAGTGCAAAGAAAGGTAGCACATAAATCACTTTCTATTCCACACACTTTACACGCATATTCAGCTTGCTCTTTCACCGCAAATGCTGTGTGAACAGCCGCCCTCTGTCACCAGCCTCTGATCACTGGAAGAATACGTGCAGGCGGCTCCTAGTGGATGGCTTTCAGTTTTAGAGTTAAATGTTATAAGGATTACAATCGTACAGTAAGAAAGTGAATTCAAAAATGAAAACTAAAATTATGTTTAGCAAATTATTATTTTATTTCGGCTAGTCTTTCCGGGTCCTTGAATAGTTTCGTTTAGTTTTAGTTTTTCAGTTCAGTTTTGTCAATTATTTTATTTCAGTTTACGAAAATGTTTTTTTAATTTTCGTTAACTATAATAACCTTAGTAGAAACACATGCCAAATTTTATCCATCTATCTAGTTGCGTTTTTGAGTTATCGTGTTTACACACACACACACAATTCCAAAAAACTGTATTTTTGGACTCTGGGAGGTCTATAATGTCAAGATTCATCAAAATATCGAGGTCATATTTTTTCATGATTACTATACTTTCTCTATACTTTGTATATGAGAAAGTAAAAACGATTTCTCCTGTGCAAAGTGGCAGGTGAATTGCTGTCAACAAAAAGCAATCACTTGAGGAATAAACTGAAACGTTACTCACTCATGCTTTTTCTGTCCATATGGTAACTATTTTGTTGACCAGCACATTCTGATTTCAGCCATTTGCATTACATCTTAATATACAACATGTGCAAAGAAAGGCAGCACGTAAATCACTTTCTATTTCACACGCTTTACGCACCCTCATTCAGCTCACTCTGTCACCGCAAATGCTGTGTGAACACCTGCCGTTCACGGGATGAATATGTGTGGGTGGCTCGTGGTGGAAGACTTTCTGTTTTACAGTTAAAACTTACAAGGGTTAAAGACTTATGGCAAGAATATTCATTCAAAAACGAAAACTAAAAATATTTTAGTAAATTATTATTTTATTTCAGTTAGTCTTTCCAGTTACTTTGATAGTTTAGTTTTAGTTTTTCATTTCGGCTTTGTTTATTTTATTTCAGTTTACGAAAATGTTTTTTTAATAATAGTTTCAGTTTTGATTTTAGTTTTTGTTAACTATGATAACCTTGGAAGGAAGAATATTTTAGGAGTATTTTGGATGTGAAGAGAATGTCTGACAGAGTGATATGCATAAAGCTGAAAATTGAAGGGTAATTTTAAATGTCATCAGTGCATATGCTCCACAAGTGGAATGCGAGATGGAGGAAAAAGAAGACTTCTGGAACAACTTGGATGAAATGGTGAAGAGTAGACCCAAAGGAGAAAATGTGGTGATCGGAGTGGACCTTAATGGGCACATTGACGAAGGGAACGGAGGTGATAGGCAGGTGTGGTGTTAAGAAGAGAAATGTTAAAGGGCAAATGGTAGATGACTTTCCATAAATAATGCAAATGGCTGTGGAGAATACACATTTTAAGAAGGAGAAGAAACACAGGGTGATGTATAAGAGTGGAGGAAGGTGCACACAGGTGAACTATGTCCTATGTAGGAGGTGCAATGTGAAAGAGATTAGAGACTGTAATGTTGGTGGCAGGGGATAGTGTAGCTAGACAGCATCCATTGGTGGTATGTAGGATGAATGTCAAGGTGAAAAAGAGGAAGAGAGAGAGAATAGAACCAAGGATCAGGTGGTGGAAGCTGAAAGACGAAGACTATTGTGTGAAATTCAGAGAGGAAGTAAGACAGGTGCTGGGTAGGTCGAACTATATGAGAAGCTAGACACAAATGAAGGAGAAAAGCACTTCTACTGATTGGCCGGGCAGAGGGAGCGAGCGGGGAAGGACATGCTGCAGGTCAGGGCGATAAAGGATACAGTAGGAAATTTGCTGACAAAGCAGGGAGAATGTACTGAAAAGGTGTTAGGAGCACTTTGAAGAACTTATGAATATAGAAAATAAAAGAGAGTGTAGGTTGAATGAATTGGAGAGAGTAAATCACAAAAGTACCAGCGAGTAGCAAGTCTGAAGTGAGGGAAGCTAAGAAGAGAATGAAAGGTGGTAAAACAGTTGGCCCTATGATATAGCAGTGGAGAAATGCAAATGTTTAGGTGAAATAGCAGTAGAATTTCAAACTAGATTGTTTAACAAAATCTTGAAAAGTGAGAAGATGCCTGTGGAGTGGAGAAAAAGAATATTAGTATCAGTTTTCAAGAATAAGGTAGATGTGCAAATCTGCAATAACTACAAGGGTATAAAGTTGATGAGCCACACCACGAATATACAGGAAAGAGTGATGAATGCTAGGCTGAGATGAGAGGTGGCTATCTGTGAGCAGCAATATTGCTTCATTCCAGGAAAAAGTACTGCGGATATGATGTTTGCTTTAAGAGTGTTGATAGAGAAGTACAGTTAAGGTCAGAAGAAATTGCTTCGTGTGTTTGTGGACTTTGAGAAAATGTATGACAAAAGTGCCAAGAGAGGAGTTATAGTTCTGTTTACAGTGTTAATTTGACAATACATTTTGATTTAGTTTTAGTCTTCTGACTAAATTGCATTTTAGTTTCAGCCATATTTTAATCATTTAATTATTGTTAGTTTTAGTCTAGTTTTAGTAGACAAAAAATAATTTGTTTTAGTCGAGAAAAAGTAAAAGTAAATTAGTCAAACAGTCAAAAATCAGATAGATCTCTTGTTTAACATATTAATTATTCACAGAATATACTGCACTTTTAATCTGTTATACTAACATGTACACTAATGAGCCAAAATACATGGAGTGATTTTTAAACATAAAATGAAGAGTATGTTTAGCAGCGCACATTTAATTTCAACACAGGGTTTAGAAAGTATGAGATCATCATGGACTATCAGATTTATATGACCATGTGCACATATAAAATTTATTCTCTGATATTTCTTCTCTAGCAACTTAAAAATACATGTACTACTTAAAACAATACTAAAAATAAAAATTCAAGCATTATTGCTTGTACTGTTGAACTGGTGAATTCCAAAATAGTTTAGAATACTTAAATTTAACCAAACTGTTAAAAGCTGTTTTTGTAGCAAAACACTTTTAAAATCTGGTCTGTCAGCGAATCACTCTGTTAGGTTTGCAACATTTGCTATTACAAGATTTATATTTACATCATTAGCTTGCTAAGAAACTAGCTAAAGTCTAACATTTAAAGGAGTAGTCAAATGTTTTACATTAATCCAATGTTTCAGAACTCTTATAAAAGAGCCTTTGCTGTGCTGTTTCTAAAGTTTGTCACAGGAGTGATCAGATTATCTGAATACTTAGCTTGTGTTTAAATCCAGAATTACAAAAGTTACCTGTAGTCAATTAATCTTAACTTAGAGGCTGAATTACATTCACTAACGCACCATTCTAATATATGATATGTGTGCTTTTACTACGTTCTTCACATTGTAGAGGATACAGTCATAAACATTCGTTTACCCTCAAAAACCGAACAACACAAAAATGTAGTGTTTGCAGATTTGTATTCAACAGTGAAGCAATGCTGTGTTGCCAGAGTATACACGTACACATGGTATTAAATTGGAGATGAGCCAGAGGTAACAGTATTGGCATCAGGCAAGTTGACATCTAGATAACGTTACAGAACTTAGCCTAATCTCAGGATGACACGCCTCTAGATGCCGCTTCAGTTTTGTGGCATTCTTTCTTGTGAGCTTTGTTCCACATGACTTACACTGAGTTTTATTTATGTCAGCGTCGTACTTAAAGTTGGTCCATCTGTCTGACTGCTTTTTTCATCAGAGAATCATATCGGCCAACACAGCGGAGCAGAGTGGAGCAGGATTCTGGCTGACGTAATTATTTCCTGGTGGTACCCAAGCTAGTGTTATCTAATTACAAGCATGCAAACAAGTTTTTAAAATCTCATCACTACATTCATGCTCGTTATTTGTTGGCAGACTGTGTCAGGTGTAATAGATATGCAAAGAGCTTCACATTGATCATTTTCTAGTTGACTGTTTGTAACTTTTTTCTTTTGTTTATTTTTCATCAACAATGATTTTAAAAGTATTCATCTTAGTTTTCATCATTACAGGTGCATTTTTATTTAGTTTTTTTTTTGTTTTCATCATATAAAAAAGTCACTGACGACTATTTTTTGTCTTAGTTTTAATCAGTAAAATTAACACTGACTGTATGAGGAAGTCAAGAGTAGCAAAAAAGTATGTGAGTGTGGAGTAGGGTATGTATAAAGACAGTGTGACTGTGGTAAGGTGTGAGGTAGGAATGACCGTTTGCGATGATGATGGACAGGTTGACAGATTAGGTCAGACCAGAGTCTTTTTGGACCATGATGTTTGTGGTTGACATTGCGATTTGTAGTGAGAGTAGACAGCAGGTTGAGGCGAACCTGGAGAGGCTGAAATACACACTGGAGAGAACGGGAATGAAAGTCAGTAGGAGTAAGACGAGTAGATGTCCGTGAATGAAAGCAAAAGTAGTGTAACAGTATGAGTGCAAGGAGAAGAGTTGATGAAGGTAGATGAAGTTAAATACTTTGGTTCAAAAATCCAAAGCAACAAAGAGCTCTGCAGAGAGGTGAAGAAGAGAGTGTAGGCATGGTGGATATTGGTGCAGAAGCATGGCAGGACTGATTTGTGATAGAAGAGTAACTGCAAGAGTGATAGCGAAGGTCTATAAAACGAGGGTGAGACCAGCTATGTTGTATAGTTTGGAGACTGTAGTACTGATGAAAACACAGGAGGCAGAGCTGGAAGTGGCAGAGTTGAAGATGCTATGTTTTTTGGTTGGAGTAACGAGGGTAGACAGAATTAGGAATTAGTATATTAGAGGGACAACACAGGTATGATAGTTTAAATGGCAATATGAGGGAGACTAGTCTGAGATGGTTTAGGCACATGCAGAGGAGAGATGAGGGGTACTACAGGAAAAGAATTTTGAAGATGGAACTGCCAAACAAGAGGAAAAAGTGAAGAACAAAGGGGAGGTTTATTGATGTGGTGAGGAAGGACATGAAGGCGGTCGGTGTGGCAGAAAATGATGTAAAGGACAAGGATAGATGGAGATAGATGATTCGCTGTGGGGACCCCTAAATGAGAACAGTCAAAAGAAGAAGAGTATATGCCAACATCATCCTCTGGGGTAAAAAGATTTAAACTCAGAAAATGAGAAATAGAGGAGATTGCAGATTTCTTATTGTGATCAAAACAAAACGTTCTTACAGAAGGTATTAGATAAAAGGGGATTCTCATTTATATAACCAAATTATGACATTTGTTTTTATTTTTAAATATTTTCATAAGGAAATTTTTTATTCTTGAGTTAAATATTGTTGGTTGCAAGGTTATTATAGTTAACGAAAACTAAAATCAAAACGGAAACTATGTTTAAAAAAACATTTTCATAAAATAATTAAAACCGAAATGAAAAATTAAAACTAAATGAAACTCTTAAAGTAGCTGGAAAGACCATCCATCCATCCATTATCCAACCCGCTATATCCTAACTACAGGGTCACAGGGATCTGCTGGAGCCAATCCCAGCCAACACAGGGCGCAAGGCAGGAAACAAACCCCGGGCAGGTCTCGCGCGCACACACACACACACACACACACACAAAGCACAATTTAGAATCACTAATGCACCTAACCTGCATGTCTTTGGACTGTGGGAGGAAACTGGAGCACCCGGAGGAAACCCACGCAGACACAGGGAGAACATGCAAACTCCATGCAGGGAGGACATGGGAAGCGAACCCAGGTCTCCTAACTGCGAGGCACTGCGCCACCGTGCTGCCCAGCTGAAAAGACTAACTGAAATAAATAACAATTTACTAAAAATATTTTTAGTTTTTATTTTAGAATCAATATTCTTGCCTTTAGTCTTTAATTCTTGTAACTTTAAACTCTAAACTAGAAAGTCATTCACCACGAGCTGCCTGCATATGCTCGTCCAGTGAACGGTGAAAGAGGGCGGCTGTTCACACAGCATTTGAGGTGACAGAGCAAGCTGAATATGCACACGTTTTTTATTTTTAAATATTTTCACAAGGATTTTTTCATTCTTGAATGAAATATTGTTGGTTGCAAAAGCTTAATGCATATGAGAAAAATGTAAAATTATTCGTCTTAGTTTCAGCCTCCAATAGAAACTAAAAAAGGTTGTGTAAACAAGTTAAAAGCTACTGTTTCCTATTGATGGCAAAACAGAACATTAAGAGGTGGAAGATTCATTTTGACAAATAACCTTTATTTTTAGAGACATGTATGTTTTCCATTCATAGTCGGGCATGAGAGCTTTTGTTCTTGTAAAAAAATTATTTTTTGGATAGATTAAAAAAAAAAAACTTCAGAGATAAAATGATAAGAATACAAAAAAGTTCCCCAAAGCTTCAGGGAAACTAAACTGTCTGCTTTATATAAGGGTTGCTTTGGTGGCCACATGCAGTCAAGCTCTCTTTTATAGCTGACTACAGATACATAAAACTTTAAATTAATTAAGGTCATGGCATTAGTTGATTAGGCAGTTGCAAACATCTTATGTAAACTGTAAGTAAATAAAATACCTGTTCAGTGCACTCCTTATATCTTGTCAGTGGATGGCAAACCAGTTGAGACAGGTGTTTGAGTTTCTTACACCAACTCTTTGTTATTACTAGAATGTTCCTACGAATAAATTCCTGAGCAGTGACTCAAAACCCACTAGAGAGGAAAATTCTAACAAACCCCAGCTAGTCATAAAAATGTCATGGTAGTTATTTGTAGAAAAAAAAATGCTTGGTAACAAAATAAGCCTCCCCTGAGCTCAAGCTGCAAAAGGAGTTTCCTTAAAATTCAAAGGCTGTCCAAGGCAAACAAGTCAAATTCAAAAATCCAAAGAGTAATCCAGAAAATTCAAAAAAGCACATAATAATCACAGAGAAATTTTTCTACCACCACAAGCACATTTAATGAACCGCAAAAGACCATGTGGCTTCTCTGTGATTACAAGGCTGTTTGCAGTCTCTTGCTGTGTTGGACAACTGGCCCTGCCTGTTGGGGAATCACCCATAAACCACATGGAACATAGAAGATACATCGAAAAATGGACAGAAAATACATAAACACTGCATTTTAACACTCTTAAATGATGTATTGGAGAATTATTTCATGAAAAAATTACCTGTTCTGCTTTACAGTCAGCAATTCCAAAACTAATTCTAGGCATTCTGTTGTTGCAATCTCACTGTCCCGTAATTTACTGGCAAGAAAAGTACATTAGATGGAGTGCATATTGTTTAAGTGAAGTATTTTCCAAAAACCCACAAACTTCTGCTGCAGAATCTATACTAATAAAAGGCAAAGCCCTCACTCACTCACTCACTCACTCACTGACTCACTGACTCATCACTAATTCTCCAACTTCCCGTGTAGGTAGAAGGCTGAAATTTGTCAGGCTCATTCTTTACAGCTTCCTTACAAAAGTTGGGAAGGTTTCATTTTGAAATTCTATGCGTAATGGCCATAACTGGAACCTATTTTTTCGTCCATATACTATAATAGACTTCTACTCGATGCCCGTGGGAGGCGGAGTTACGCCTCCCACGTAATTTAGTGCCTGCCCATATAAGGCCGTCCGTCAGCGGCAATTCAATAGAAACACTGCCGCTAAATATTCACGGGTGAAGGACTGTGCTTATGCAGAGGAAGATGAGATGGTCAGGGTGGTGTTTGGCACAAACTCAGCGAAACTGCGAGAGAAACTTTTAAGTGCCGGGTCTTAGCTAACATTAAATACAGCCATGGACATAGCACGAGATGGCACCAGCACAGCTGTGAACCTTCAATGCATGTACACAGAGCGGCTCACATGAACTGACGCAGTGCACAGACAAAAGCAACAGTTCCAAAGAGTGCTGAACAAAAACCGAATTACACAATTGAGAAGGCAGCAAAAAAATATGAAGCGTGTGATACATACAAGCATATTCATAAGTGCAGCTACTGCGAAACAAAGCACACGGTGGAAAAGTCAATGTCCCGCTAAAGGAAGACAGTGTAAAAAAAAAACCCATGCATGCAGTGTGTCAGGTCTCAGATAAAGAAGAAGACGAGCTGTTTATTGATGCAGTAAGAAAGGAAATCGATGAATGAAACCTGTTATCTTTACAACGATTGTGTAATGGAAGGGTTTTTCTCTGTAAAAAGCAAAGGTGAAATAAAAAGTAGATGGGCGTTGGTCGCTCAGCGCGAAACCCAGCTGCATTACTAATGTTTTGGGAAAAACAGCCGGGAAATGTTCTAAAGATACAGCCAAGGCTATGTAAGGAGTTGTTTTTCACTTCGAGAAGCTTTTTTCACATGTAAGCATATTACTGTGTCTTCTGGTATCAGGCACTAGTCTCAAGGCCGAGTAGAAGAAAAAACATAGCGCCGTGTCCCGTGGAAGGAGGGGGTGTGAGAAACTGATCACTTCTGCATACACTGCTTCCACGTAAGCCGCTTTTGGGCAAGGACACCTAATTAGTATATAAGGGAAGGTTCCGCCCTCAGTTTCTTTGGAGGCTCAACCGTGGGGACAGCGCGCACCGCCCGGTAAAAAGAAAGGCAAAATGAGCTGGTCCTCTGACAAGAGGGCCCCCTCAGTCTACTGGTCTGGGATGATGGCTCTGGGTCTTTTGATGTATGTTACTGTATGTATGTATGTTATTGTAAGTATAAGTTTGTCTCTTTAAGCATATATATTTATTTCTATAACCCATTCATATGTGTTTGATTATTATAATTGATTAAGTAATTAAATTAGAAGTATTGGACCTCTTCTCTCTGATTCTTTGCCTACTTATGTTCTAATCCCTTGAACCATTTTCCCAAATCAAAACAGATTGACAAACACGGAATGTAACTTGAACACAACACATCCTGCAAATACAAACCTGATTGAAAGAAATAATGATAATCAAATCCTTGATGACAGCAACACTCCTAACATTCACAAAACAATTACTGTATATTGACAATCATGTTATGTTATTTTTAAAATGTTCCCTTTTCTTTTTCATAACTTCTTTAACACAATACTTCTCCGCTGCAAAGCGGGTGTATATATATATATATATATATATATATATATATATATATATATACTGCTCAAAAGAATTAAAGGAACACTTTTGAATCAGAGTATAGCATAAAGTCAATGAAACTTATGGGATATTAATCTGGTCAGTTAAGTAGCAGAGGGGGTGTTAATCAGTTTCAGCTGCTGTGATGTTAATGAAATTAACAACAGATGCACTAGAGGGGCAACAATGAGATGACCCCCAAAACAGGAATGGTTTAACAGGTGGAGGCCACTGACATTTTCCCTCCTCATCTTTTCTGACTGTTTTTCACTAGTTTTGCATTTGGCTACAGTCAGTGTCACTACTGGTAGCACGAGGTGATACCTGGACCCTACAGAGGTTGCACAGGTAGTCCAACTTCTCCAGGATGGCACATCAATACGTGTCATTGCCAGAAGGTTTGCTGTGTCTCCTGCACAGTCTCAAGGGCATGGAGGAGATTCTAGGAGACAAGCAGTTACTCTAGGAGAGCTGGAGAGGGCCATAGAAGGTCCATAACCCATCAGCAGGACCAGTATCTGCTCCTTTGGGCAAGGAGGAACAGGATGAGCACTGCCAGAGCCCTACAAAATGACCTCCAGCAGGCCACTGGTGTGAATGTCTCTGACCAAACAATCAGAAACAGACTTCATGAGGGTTGCCTGAGGTCCCAAATGTCTACTGCGCCCTGTGCTCACTGCACAGCACCGGGGAGCTCAATTGGCATTTGCCATAGAATACCAGAATTGGCAGGTCCACCACTGGCATCCTGTGCTTTTCACAGATGAGAGCAGGTTCACCCTGAGTATATGTGAAAGACGTGAAAGGGTCAGGAGAAGCCGTGGAGAATATTATGCTGCCTGTAACATCGTTTAGCATGACTGGCTTGGGGGTGGGTCAGTGATGATCTTGGAGGCATATCCATGGAGTGACTCACAGACCTCTACAGGCTACACAACGGCATCTTGACTGCCATTAGGTATCAAGATGAAATCCTTGGACCCATTGTCAGACCCTACGCTGGGGCAGTAGGTCCTGGTTTCCTCCTAATGCAGGACAATGCCCGGCCTCATGTGGCAAGAGTATGCAGGCAGTACCTGGAGGATGAAGGAATTGAAACAATTGAATGGCCTTCACGATCCCTGACTTAAACCCAATAGAACATCTGTGGGACATTATGTTTCAGTCCATTAGGCGCCGCCAGGTTGCTCCTCAGACTGTACAACAGCTCAGGGATGCCCTCTTACAGATCTGGGAGGAAATGCCACAAGACACCATCCGTCATCTCATTAGGAGCATGCCCGCGTTGTCAAGCATGCATACAAGCTCGTGGGGCCACACAAGATACTGAAAAGCATTTTGAGTAGCAGAAATTAAGTTTTTGAAAAAATGGACTAGCCTGCCACATCTTCATTTCACTCTGATTTTAGGGTGTCTACACAATTGAGCCCTCTGTAGGCAGAAAACTTTTATTTCCATTAAAAGACTTGGCATCCTTTTGTTCCTAAGACATTGCCCTATCGTTATTTGTATAGATGTCCAACTTCATATTGAGATCTGATGTATCTAATGTGTTTCTTTAAAGTGTTCCCTTAATTTTTGTGAGCAGTGTATATATATATATATATATATATATATATATATATATATATATATATATATATATATATCCGATCTACATACTCTCAAATAGACAAACCACACACCGCGACGCAATGGTAGAGACTTCGCCTCTAGTACCGACGTCCAAGGTTCGATTCCCGACAGGGTGTACACTGAGTATGTACGCGCGCTTCCTGATTCATTTTACCCTCGCATCCCCTTGGTTTGAGATGTATGAAAAATATGCGGTTAGCAGAAAGACAGATCACCAATTGAAGCTTTATGAATAATGGATACAAAGGCGTTCCTAAGACTGATGGAGGCAAATTTCATTTCAAAGACTACCCGGCGGAAGCCTTGATAAAAGTGTGGTTTTGTGCAAACTGTCCAAATACGAACCTGATTGAAGAAATTATAATCAAATCCTTGATGACAGCAACACTCATAACGGTCACAAAACTATTACATTCACAATCATGTTACGTTATTTTTAAAATGTTTCCTTTTCTTAGCACAAGCACAGCTAAGAAGCTTCGATGCATGTACTCCATAACAAATTAAAAAAAAATAAACGCATTTAATCACACT
Source organism: Polypterus senegalus (assembly GCF_016835505.1). Taxonomy (NCBI): domain Eukaryota; kingdom Metazoa; phylum Chordata; class Cladistia; order Polypteriformes; family Polypteridae; genus Polypterus; species Polypterus senegalus. Next base: position 20,850,422 of record NC_053163.1, read on the forward strand.
TTCAATTCCAAGCAAAGGGGAACTTTTGTCAGTGCATGATTTCCTGGTACATCGATTACATTCATGCACACATCACAGCTACAAAAATGTTAGAGTCGGAATAAAGCGTTCCTACGACTCATCGGAGGAAAACTTCATTTCAAAAGACTACCCGGAAGCCTTGATAAAAGCATGGTTTTGTGCACACTGAAAAGCAAGCAAAATTAGATGCATTACAAGCGGACTTTGTGGCCCTTACTGGGGATCATTGGACTTCCGTGACCGTTAGTAATTCTAATTACATCTAATTAAAAAATGTTCAATGTTTTAGCCTAATGTACAAAATAATTTTGGCTAAGGTTACTCAGAGTTTAAAGGTGAAGCTGGTCAAATTACCTTTTATGTTTCTGACTTATTTTTTTAAGAAGAAAAACTGCACTTTGTTGAAATTTTTGTTATTATTATTTAAAGACAATACCATTCTGAAAATGTATTTAAAGTACTTAAAATACCACTTTATTTTTAAGTCTGCCCAATTTTAGCCAGGGATGAGATTTTTGTTTCTGTTTTGAATTGAAATGCAGTTTAAAAGCATTTTTTTTTCAGAAATTAAAACAGCTTGAGTTTACAATATTCATGTCCATGTCTATTATTTGATTCTGTTGGCCACTAAAACCCTTTTAAATTAAAAAAAAAAAAACATTTGCGATTTGGGGCAAAATTTCATGTGTGATTACATACGATTAATCAAGATTAATTATTACACAGCCTCTAATTAATTAGATTAATTTTTTAATGAGTCCCACCTAATATATATATGTATTTTGGTATATGTATATATATATATATATATATATATATATATATATATATATATATATATATATATACATATATATATATATATGTGTATATATATATATATGTATATATATATATATATATATATATATATATATATATATATATATATATATATATATATGTGTGTACAGTAATCCTCGCTATATATAGCTTTGACTTTGTGGTTTCACTCTATAGATTTTAAATGTAAGCACACCTAAATATATATCACAGATTTTTAGCTGGTTCATGGATTTCTGCAGACAGTGGGTCTTTTAATTTATGGTACATGCTTCCTCAGTTTGTTTGCCCTGTTGATTTCATACAAGGGCCTTTATTGGCGGATGGCTTAGAAGCTACCCAATCAGAGCATGTATTACATATTAACTAAAACTCCTCAATGCTATAAGATATGCATCCTTGGAGACTTGATTGTTTGCTTGTCTCTGCCTCTCTCTCACCCTCTCTGACATTCTCTCGCCTGACAGAGGGCTGTGAGCAGAGGTGCTGTTTCTTAAAAGATACTGGCGCTCCTCTAAAAATGCGCTTTATTGCAGGTGCTCGGCATATTTAAAAGCACAAAAGCCCACTTATTGATTTTTTGATTGTTGCTTTAATCTCGCTCTCTCTCTGACTTTCTCTGCCTGGCGGAGGAGATGTGATCAGAGGGCTGTTTGCACAGAGGCTGTTTGCTTAGAAGATACTAGCGCTCCTTCCAAAAATGCAGCGCAAACTTAAAAGCACAAGTATTGATTTTTTGATTGTTTGCTTTTCTTTGCTCTCTCTCTCTCTCTCCCTCTGAAATTCTCTGCTCCTGAAGAAGAAGATCTATTTGCATTCTTTTAATTGTGAGAAAGAACTGTCATCTCTGTCTTGTCATGGAGGACAGTTTAAACTTTGACTAAAGGGTGTTATTTCATGTCTAGAGGGCTCTAATAATGTTAACAGTGTGGAGAGTTTATAAGGGCTTAAAATATATAAAAATAACTACACAAACATATGGTTTCTACTTAGCGGATTTTCGTCTATCCTGGGGGGTTCTGGAACAAGCCTTGATCGAGGAAGGATTACTGTATATATATATATATATATATATATATATACTACAGAATACTTTCTTGAGAAGTAGTGTGTTAAAGAAGTTATGAAAAGAAAAGCAAACATTTTAAAAATAACGTAAGATGATTGTTAATGTAATTGTTTTGTCATTGATATGGTGGTGTTGTCATATCTATCTATCTATTTATATATATATATATATATATATATATATATATATATATATATATATATATATATATATATATATATATATACAGAAACATATATAAACATATATATACATACATATATATATACATACATATATATATACTGTATATACAACATATACATATCTACATATATACTGTATATACACATATATATACAAATCTACATATATATATCTACATATATATATATATTAGGGTGGGACTCGATTAAAAAAATTAATCCAATTAATTAGAGGCTGTGTAAGAATTAATCTTGATTAATCGTATGTAATGTACACGTAAATTTGCCCCAAATCATAAATGTTTTTTTTTTTTAATTTAAAAGGGTTTTAGTGGGTGACAGAATCAAATAATAGACATGGACACGAATATTGTAAACTGAAGCTGTTTTAATTTCTGAAAAAAAGCCTTTAAACTGCATTTGAATTCAAAACAGAAACAAAAATATCATCCCTGGTTAAAATTGGGCAGACTTAAAAATAAAGTGGTAGTTTAAGTACTTTAAGTACATTTTCAGAATAGTATTGTCTTTAAATAATAATAACCAAAATTTCAACATAAAGTGCAGTTTTCTTCTTAAAAAATAAGTCAGAAACATAAAAGGTAATTTGACCAACTTAATCTTTAAACTCTGAGTAACATTAGCCAAAATTATTTTGTACATTAGGCTAAAACAGTGTGATCATTGAACATTTTGTAATTAGATGTAATTAGAATTACTAACGGTCACGGAAGTCCAATGATCCCCAGTAAGAGCCACAAAGTCCGCTTTCTGTAATGCATCTAATTTTGCTTGCTTTTCAGTGTGCACAAAACCATGCTTTTATCAAGGCTTAGCTCGGGTAGTCGAAATGATCAGTCGTAGGAACGCGCTTTATTCCGACTCTAACATTTTTGTAGCTGTGATGTGTGCATCAGTGTAATGGATGTACCAGGAAATCATGCATTGACAAAAGTTCCCGTTTGCTTGGAATTGAAAGTGTGATTAAATGCGTTATTTTTTAGCGTTATGGAGTACATGCATGAAGCTTCTCAGCTGTGCTTGTGCTAATAAAGGGAAACATTTTAAAAATAGCGTAACATGATTCTGAGTTAACCGAATATTTTTCATACGTCCCAAACCAAGGAGATCGAAGGTAAAATGAATCGGGTAGCGCGTACATACTCAGTGCATCCCTCTCGGGAATCGAACCTCGAATTCGCATTAGAGCGAAGACTCTACAATTGCCACAGCGTGTGGCTTGTCTATGCGAGTATGTACTGTAGATCGGGTATATATATACATTTATATATATACCAGCGTATCGCAGTGGAGAAGTAGAAGTTATGAAAAGAAAAGGGAACATTTTAAAAATAACGTAACATGATTGTCAATATACAGTAATTGTTTTGTGAGTGTTATTGAATGTTGCTGTCATCAAGGATTTGATTATCATTATTTGTTTCAATCAGGGTCGTATTTGTACGATGTGTTGTGTTCAAGTTACATTCCGTGTTTGTCAATCGTTGTAAAGATAAGAGGTTTCATTCATCGATTAGTTTCTTACTGCATCAATAAACAGCTCGTCTTCCTCTTTATCTGAGATGTGACAAACTGCATGCACGGTTTTTTTACACTGTCTTCCTTTAGCGGGACATTCACTTTTTCCACCGTGTGCTTTGTTTCGCAGTAGCTGCACTTATGAATATGATTGTATGTATCAGGCGCTTCATATTTTTGCTGCCTTCTCAATTGTGTAATTGGTTTTGTTCAGCACTCTTTGGAACTGTTGCTTTTGTCTGTGCACTCGTCAGTTCACGTGAGCAGCTTGGTGTTCTTGCATCGAAGGTTCCCAGCTGTGCTGGTGCCATCTCGTGTAATGTCAGCTAAGACCCGGCACTTAAAAGTTTCTCTCGCAGTTTCAATGAGTTTGTGCCAAACACCACCCTGACCATCTCATCTTCCTCTGCATAAGCACAGTCCTTCACCGTGAATATTTACCGGCAGTGTTTGTATTGGATTGCGCTGATGGGCGGCCTTATATGGGCAGGCACTAAATTACAAGCGCTAGTGGCAGCCTGTCTATGAACTTAATTTAATATAAACTTACGGTTCACGCCCTGCTTTGTTTCGCAGTAGCTGTACTTATGAATATGCTTGTATGCATCATTTGCTTCATAATGTTTTTCTGCCTTCTCAATTGTGAAATGGCGTTTTGTGCTCATCGCTGTTTGGAGTTCTTCCTTGTTCTCTACGTACTTACGTAGGAGGCGTGATGATGTCACACAAACTCCCCCACGGCCATCTCTAACTCAACTCCATTACATTATACGTAGAAAAATAGGTTCCAGTTATGACCCTTACGCGTAGAATTTCGAAATGAAACCTACCCAACTTTTGTAAGTAAGCAAAAAAAGAAACGTCCTCTGACTTTCAACTGTTTTTACTTTCAGTAAACTTAATGTGTAAATATTTATATGAACACTAAAAGAGTCAACACCATAAGACATAAACTAAAAATGTTTCACAATGTGTCCCTGAATGAAGGAGGCTCAAAATCAAAAGTACCAGTCAGTATCTGGTGTGGCCACCAGCTGCTTGAAGTACTGCAGTGCATCTCCTCCTCGTGGACTGGATCAGATTTGTCAGTTCTTGCTGTGATTTGTTACCCCACTCTTCCACCAAGGCACCTGCAAGTTCCTGGACATCCCGGGCAGTTGTTGTGGCCATCCTGTACCTGTCACGCAGGTGTGATATTCGGATGTACCGATCCTGTGCAGGTGTTGTTACACGTAGTCTTCCACTGCGAGGATGATCAGCTGTCCTTCCTGTCTCCTGTAGCGCTGTCTTAGGCGTCTCACAGTCGGACATGGCAATTTATTGCCCTAGCCACATCAGCAGTCCTCATGCCTCCCTGCAGCATGCCTAATGCGCGTTCACGCAGATGAGCAGGGACCCTGGGCATCTTTCTTTGGGTGTTTTTCACAGTCGGTAGACAAGTCTCTTTAGTGTCCTGCGTTTTTAGAACTGTGACCTTAAATGCCTACTTTCTGTAAGCTGTTAAGGTCTTAACGACCATTCCACAGGTGCATGTTAATTAATTGATTAGGGTTAATTGAACATGCATGGAAAACATTGTTTAAACCCTTTGCAATGAAGATCTGTAAAGTTATTTGGATTTTAAAACATTATTGTTGAAATATACAGTCCTGAAAAAGGGACGTTTCTTTTTTTGCTGAGTATATATCTGTATATATTTGTATATATATATATATATATATATATATATATATATATATATATATATATATATGTGTGTGTGTTACGTTATTATTAAAATGTTTCCTTTTCTTTTTCATTACTTCTTTAACACACTACTTCTCCGCTGCGAAGCGCGGGTATTTTGCTAGTATAAATATATTTTTAGAAGTCTTTAACAAAGAGAAATCCTGAAACTTTCCCCACATAGTACTTACAACTTTGCAATTCACATTTTACCTGACAAACTTCTTCCTAAGAAATATTATTGTACAGTCCAAGGCAGAGAGTGTGGCTCTGGAGGAAAATATTCAAGAACATATCCAGAATGGATTAATTGTTCTGTTTAGTAGTTTGATTGATGCTGGATATTTTTCGTTGCGAGAAACATATGGGTGTCCAGCCATGTACTGATAATCAGGAGAAAAGTAGGATTACAGTTAAAATATTTATCATTTCCCCCGATATCATCTCTATGCATTCAAGTCAGAAAATCCACAGTTTTCTCCAAACTACACTCTTGCTGTGCATATAATTTAATCAGAAACAGGAAGGGAGAAGAATGGAAAACTGCATTTAATACTAGAACCTGAAATTACAAATATAAAGTGATTGCCCATGGTTTGGCAAATCCACCATAGGTATTTCAAGCCTTTTATAATAACATTTCCCTTGAAGCTTTGAGTATTATGTACTCGTTTATATTGATGATGTATGCATTTTTTTTAACCAGATGGTCTTGCTTGTTTATGTAATAATCTCTCAATCTAAAGTTACAGCTATTCTGAATTGATAAGGACCTAAACGTTTAAGACAAGTACAATGATTTGTGGGAGGTTTCCAATTATTGCCATCAACTTATTAAAGACTTCAGCACTATCAAATCTCCTATTACATTTTAATGAACAAAAACAAAATAACATTTCACTGGACACAAGAAGAGCAAGATGCTTTTAATAAATTAAAATGTTTGTTTTCTCCAGCACCAGTGTTAATGCATTCTGACCTTTTTTTTCAATTTATTGTCAAGTATATGGGTGGATGACACATAAACTCTTTAATCTATGTGCTTATTTATCTAAGATATTACACATTGTGGAGTAAAATTATGACATAGGTATTCAAGATTATTATCAGTCAAATTAGCTCTTGAAGAAAGGTGACATTAACTCGAGGGTGTTACTTTTCTTTCCTTGATATTTATGGATCATAAAAATGAGATATATCTAAAATGTGACAAATGACTAAATGCAAAACAAGAGAGTTCATTTAGTTTTCTACTGGTTTTGTGTTATTTCTTATTTCACAGATCAGAATAGGAAAGCAGATGCCCTATCACGTTCTTATCATTCAGACTAAGTAAATGTAAAAACAGACCCAAACATTATGTCTGATAAATTCTTTCCAATAACAATGATTGCTGCTCCCAGTAAACTTATTGAGGATAAACTAACCATGCAAAATCGAACCTTAGATCCTAATCTGATTTCTAGTAATGTTCAACCAGAACTTCTTGATTTTCAAATATTCGATTCTCATCGATTCTCTGGGTCAAATATTTCTGACTAATTACCTCAAATTGTTCTCACTTTTCAAGATTATTTTGTGAACAGGGTGTAGTGTAATTTGATTTCTGGATATCATCTGGAAGCTAATGCTCAGAAGAAGCATGTGACTATAGATCTGGAAAATAAAATATTGCACAATAAATTTATAGCAAACTAATTGGAATAAAATGTTATCTGTAGAAGAGTTTGCCAGCAATGTACTGTATCATTCTACAAAATGGACTCCTTTTGAGTGTTTGTACGGCTTCAAACAGAACAATCTCCATTGCTATATTCTTTCATTATGTCCTCATCAGTAACTCGGTAGGCTCAGTTCAATGTGGCAGCTGGTCAGGGTGAACCTGAGGATATCAGAAGCTTCTGTAAAACAGTTTACAGACCAGAAAAGTTTCAGGTCAGGCAGCAGGTGTATCTTGCTGTACTAGATATACACCAAAGGGTTCCATCCTATAACCTGGCTACATGATATTTTGGCCCGTATTTTATTTGTAGGAGAGTTGGTCCCATTTTGTATACTGTGGTGCTTCCAGCTCATTTGAAGATTCAAGGTACATTCCATATCTCAAGACTCATGTATGTCCATATAAGAGTTTTTTGTTAATTCTGAATTATCAAACAACAAGTTATGTCATCTGCCTGATTATTTGATGATTAACGGATTATCTTTGTTCTTCCTGTTCTATGAAATAGAGTTATTCTTACTGTCTTCCATCGGTGAGTATACATTAACTGAAATAGCTACTTCAACTTTGTGTCAGTGCTTGTTTTTTCATTCTTTACTCATATTTTCAAACTTAAAGTTTTCAAACACTGTTTTATTTAACCTGCACTTCATGAAGTCATGTTCATGTTTTGTTTAATACATGTCTCTTAAATAATACATGAATTTCTACTAAACAATGTTATGTTGTGTGTTCTTATGTATATTTATGAGAATGGGTTTCAAATCTTGCTTAAAGATTTATCTCTTTACTCACCCTATTGAACTAGGGTGTTGTACCGTGTTAGCCATTATGAATGTAGAGAAGAGCCAAGCAAAATGACACCTTTTATTGGTTAACTAAAGATTACAATATGCAAGCTTTCGAGGTAACTCAGGCCCCTTCTTCATCTTGCCTGAAAAAGGGGCCCGAGTTGCCTCGAAAGCTTGCATTGTAATCTTTTTAGTTAGCCAATAAAAGATGTCATTTTGCTTGGTTCTTCTCTACTCACCCTATTGACATATTTACTGCTAATAATTTTATATCCTTCTCTAACAAAGTACTGTTTGAAACATTTTACATGTCAATTTTGAAGCAACTTACTGTAACTCCTGTATTTTAATAAAATGTTATTACTTCAGCGGCCACAGTTGTTTCAGATCAGTAAACATAGCAGTCCATCTCTTAAGATTAGCAAGATGACACAGTAAACTTCACATTACTCCAAAGTAATATTTTCCATTATAGTAGTAGGATTTCATATAAGATAAGGACTTCTACAATTGCAATGTGTCTGGCACCTCAGCTACACTGGTAACAACACCACAAGAACATTCCAGTAAAATTGGAGGAAGCGGCATTAGGACAAGTTTCCTGTAAGAGTCAGCCTAGATTTTTATTCTGAATTTTATTTTTAACCACATATGGAGACAGAAGCTACTTTATTCCTGTGACATATACTTCATTAACACACACATTTCTTAAGAATGATAAAAATAATTCACAGAACAAAGACAGCACAGCTTGTAAATATCGTTTGTTCAGAGTAAAACACTATCAGCAACTAAAGACAAATCATTGAATACTGTATGATATAGAATGTTTTTCAGCATTTTTGTTATATTGTTCAACTAATCTGAAGTCTTAAAATTATTAATTTTCAAGGAAATTTCAGTAGAAATATTTTAAGTTGCCTCTTCCAAAAGCCTTTTTCACACAAATCAAGTTAAAGGCTACTGTGTGAAAATATTGTGTCTAACTGTCTGAGCCATCTTTGCCTGCTGTGTTGATGTGCTTTATCTACAACAGGAATTAACAACTTAAAACAATGATTTAGATTTTTATAGCCACTAAAAGCCACAAATATTTTTAAAGACTCATTGCCTTCTATCTCGCCCGCAGTTTTAAAGTCATGCTCCCCATCACGGAGAATTTATTTGTGTTAAAGGATAAGTTCAGTATTTTTCCAAGTCCAAGTTTTTTCTTCACAAGCATAGTATACAGTATATGCATTTGCCATGCAAAACTGTGTTCTAAAGTTAACCATTTTCTGTTCATTTTTTTTAAAATACCTTTTCCTCACTGGTGGCATATAATGGAGACTATGGGGCACAGACCATCACTGGAAAATAAAAAGCTTAACAACTTACTGAATACATTTGTTTTTCAAGCCAAGTAAGTTATCGAACATTGATGTACTATATATATTGAGATTACATACACATTGTAAAATAGCTTGTATATGTAATTTTCAAACAAGAAAATACCAATGTTATGAGATTCAGCCATTTTAAAAGAAGTCAAGTTGTTCTGGTTTCCTCAGCACTTATTTTCCTTCATGATAACCTTTCACTACCCCTGGTGTGTGGTTTCCTCTCAAACAGCCACATCATAGTAAAATTTTCCTGCCATGTGCTTTGTATCGTGTTGATTTACTTCCATATTTATGTGAGACGTCCTCCCACAAAGTCACTACTATGACACAAACAAATAGAAAACACATCGTTACATTGAGAAAAAATTTATGCTAATATGATTATTTCCAGTTCCCTTTTGTTGTCAGAAACAAAGACGGCATGTTAACTTATATCATAACTTTTATTTCTTCAGAGTGGATGTTTTTAGTAAGTTTTTAGGTTTTTATTTTCTGGTGGTGCTCCATGCCCTGTTGCCTCCATTATAAAGCACCAGTCTCTGCAAGATATCTGAGCAGGTCTCCGCGAAAGAGTAATAAGAATGTTTGTGGAGTGACACTGGTGGTTGAAAACATACCATAGCAGCAATCTGTAGCCTGATCTACTGACATTTCCAGATATAGCATGTAATTAACAAACCATGATGTATTATACCAAAAACTACAGCAAGGTCCAAAAAAGAAAAATAGAGGACTCATTTACAACTGCTTTATGAAGATATCCTCTGTTAATTGTAACTGTCCCATTTCAGATGCGTAGAATATAAATATTAGACTGAGAATTTTTAAAGACCACTGCCATTAATAAATGTGACCAGTTTGTTTATTTCATACACATTAAGAATGTAAAAACTCAAACAGGACAATCAATAAAGAGCTAATGACCATAAGAGCTTGCCTTTGCACATGGTTACCCAGACTGAAATGTTTTGGTTGCTGCTGCAATTACCCATAGCATATTGGGAAAGGCCTTCACTCTAATTCACTAAACAGAGTATATGCCAATATTATCCTCTTGGTTTAAAAGATTTAAACTGAGATTGTTCCTTCTTCTCTCAGTAAATGAATGACAGAGAGGAGGTTTTAGAGATATACAGAGACCAGGCCGGCTGCCATTAGCATGAAAAAAGGGACATAATCATAATATTGCAGAGTATTAAACACAAATTGGAGTGCTACATGGCCACATATTTAAAAGGGAATAAAGGCACAAACTCAGGAGAATGAGCAACCATCTCAAAGTAGCAGTAGACAACTTCTTACAAATTTCAAGGTAAACTTTAAACTTTATGTAATGCCTAGAATGAAGTAATTCGGTCTTTTTTTTTTTGGCCCCTTTCAGCATTTCAGGTGGTTGTCTGTTTCCATTGCTATTACAGGCTATGCTTGAGGCTTGCTCACATGTACTTTGCAAATGCTAGAGGCAGCTGAGAGTTTTTGGTGTTTTCTGTGGTATGAGAATTGAATAAATAATAAAAAATACATTTTGCTCTAATAAATCGTGTGGGAATTTTTAAAGCTTTTTTCCCTTTAGAAGGGTTTTTTTTAGCTCTTTTTTCACCCGCAAAAGAGCAAAAGTAGCTGAGTATTTGGAGGTGCACTAGTGAAAAATTATCTGTTATCTGTATCTGAACTACCATCGAGGAAGTAGGGTAGAAAGCAGCAGTAACTGATATCTGCATTTGTAAGCAAATGACCGTGTCATGATTCCTTAGTTTAAAAGAACAGAAACAAAAAGCCATTTCTAACTTCAAAGCAATAAAGGAGAAGGCTCAGCGTTGCGCAGGTAAGCAGCCAGCTTTAAGACACCCGATCAGGCACAAGGGGCTGTAGGAGCAGATAAGATAGTAAAGATTTATTTGTTTATTTTAGATTAACCTGTTCTTAGTGGTCCAGACGTAGAACAGTTTAGTGGGCGACTGCATAAGGGTTCATTAATTTAGGGGAATACAAGCAGTGCGAGTGGAGACCTTTTAAGTAAGGAATAAGAGGAAAGCAAAGTTAGGAGAAGAGACAGAAAAAAGCAAAGTTAACCTCATAGAAGGACAAAAAGCAGGTAGCTGAGAGGGAGAACAGTACAGGAGCTTAAGGGGACAAGGTGTAAAATAGCTCTAGCAGTTCTTAGTGTTACTATTTAAGTTAAATCATTTTCTTCTACTTCTTCTTTCAGCTCTACCTGTTAGGGTTCGCCACAGCGGATCACCTTGTTCCATATATTCCTGTCCTCTACATCTTGCTTTGTCACACCCACCACCAGCATGTCCTCTCTCGCCACATCCATGAACCTTCTCTAAGGCCTTCCTCTTTTCCTCTTGCCTGGCATCTCTATCTTTAACATCCTTCTACCAATATACCCAACATCTCTCCTTTGCACATGTTCAAATCAACGCAATCTCGCCTCTCTGACTTTGTCTCCCAACCGTCCAACCTGAGCTGACTCTCTAATGTCCTCATTTCTAATCCTGTCCAACCTCGTCACAACCAATAAAAATCTTAGCATCTTTAACTCTGCCACCGCCAGCTCTTTCTCCTGCTTTCTGGTCAGTGCCACCGTCTCCAACAATATAACATAGCTGTTCTCAGTACTGTCCTGTAGACCTTCCCTTTCACTTTTGCTGATACCCGTCTGTCACAAATCACTCCCGACACTCTTCTCTACCCATTCCACTCTGCCCGCACTCTCTTTTTCACCTCTCTTCCACAATCCTTGTTACTCTGTACTGTTGATCCCAAGTATTAAAACTCACCCACCTTCGCCAACTCTACTCCCTTCATCCTCACCCTTCCACTGACCTCCCTCTCATTTACACACATGTATTCTGTCTTGTTCCTACTGACCTTCATTCCTCTCCTCTCTAGAGCATATCTCTCCAGGGTCTCCTCAACCTGCTCCCTACTCTCGCTACAGATAACAATGTCAGCAAACATCATAGTCCACGGGGACTCCTGTCTAATCTTGTCTGTCAACCTGTTCATCACCATTGCAAATAAGAAAGGGCTCAGAACCAATCCCTGATGTAATCCCACCTCCACCTTGAATGCATCTGTCACTCCTACTGCAGACCTCACCACTGTCACACTTCCCTCGTACATATCCTGTACAACTCTTATGTACTTCTCTGCCACTCCCGACTTCCCCATACAATACCACAACTCCTCTCAAGGCACCCTGTCATATGCTTTCTCCAGGTCCACAAAGACGCAATGCAACACCTCCTGGCCTTCTCTAAACTTGTCCGTCAACATCCTCAGAGCAAGCATCACATCTGTGGTGCTCTTTCTTGAAACCATACTTCTGCTCACTAATCATTACCTCACTTCTTAATCTAGCTTGCACTACTCTTTCCATTAGCTTCATGCTGTGGCTCATCATTTTTATCTCCCTGTAGTTACTACAGCTCTGCACATCTCCTTTTTTCTTAAAAATCATTTTCTTAACAATCATTTTAAAGAAAAAAAAGTTAAGGCAGTTTTACTAATCGTAAATCAAATTTTAATAATGAGGCCAGTGCAAAGCAAGTCCTGTTGGATGTTGGACTTTTTAGATGATGGTTTGTAGGAGCCAGTTGTCTATGAGGGCTACATCTGCAGGAGATGCCAGCTGATCCAGAACCTCTAGCTCCGGGTAGCTGAACTAGAAGAGGAATTGGCTGGCCTGCGTTGTAGCAGAGACTTGGCAGACCTGGCCCAGGTGTCCTTTAGAGAGATTTTGTGTACCCCCAAGGTGGTGTGGGAGGAGATTCCAGACCAGACAGGTAGAAATGGGTGGGTCACGGTCACAAGGTGTAAGGTAAAGCGTGCACACTTTCTGGGGACATCAACCCCAGAATTAGAAGAGTCAAACAGTTATCACATCCTAGCAGAGCTGGACTGTGTCTCTGATGGTTCTGAGGTGGTAGGCAGGGATGAGGAGCTCCAACGGGCCACCTTAAAACCAGTTCCCAGAAAGAGAGAGGTAGTTATAGTTGTGGACTCAATCATTAGGGGGATTGAAGCACAGGTGTCCTACAGAGACAGAGAGTCTCGTATGGTGTGTTGCCTTCCAGGTGCACAGGTAGGAGACCTCCCTGAACAGAGCAGGGGTGGATCCAGGTGTCATTGTCCATGTTGGAACAAATGACATATATAAGCGTAGTCTGTTTGTTCTGCAATCCAAATTCAAAGAGTTAGGTGCCAAGCTGAGGAATAGAACTGACAAAGGTAGTCTTCTCTGAAGTTCTGCCCGTGCCACGCGCCAGTAAGATTGAGGAGATTAGAAGGCTTAACACGTGACTCAAATCTTGGTACAGAGAAGAAGGGTATAGTTTTATGGGGCATTCAAACTCCTTTTGGAACAGATGTGACCTTGTTTTGTCTTAGTAGAGTAATACTGTATATTACTCTACTTTCCCCTTTTGTATTATTAATGTGTAGCCTTTGTCAGAATGCCTCAAATCTCACAGACCACTGTTTATAAGGTATTGTACCATATACCTTCTCCCTACCTTCCCTTCTACATTTATAACCTCAGGCAATTAGGTAGTAAAAGACAAGTAGGAGTTAAGTTACACTTTAAATAATGTATTATTGATAATATTCATAAACAATAACAATATGCAAAGTACATTTGAATATTGGCAACCATACAACCTGATAAATGCTGATGTGTCATTTCAGGCAGCACACAGACTTGTTAGTTACTTAAAATGTCTCTAGTTAAGTCCTTATTTTTCGTCAGCTTTCTTCAGAACAGGCCACATGCCTGCCTCAATATGGCTGCCGAGCTGTGCTCTTCATTGTGTTGTCCTTTTCAGTTCATAGTGTGCAGGATGGTCCTTCATCAGTTGGTAAAAGAGAGAGAGATGTAAAGCAAGCAAATTTATAGATTTTCTGTCCAACCCCTACAGCGAATAGGGCATCATGGTACTTAAATGCTTCTGATACAAGCCAATTCCAAACAGCCATACTTCAGACTAATGGGGCATAGAATACCTTCACATCTGCCCCAAAACCATCTGTTAAGGTGATACTTGCCAGCTAGGCAGTCTGGCTTTCCTGTGGGGGTTGATTGAGAGAGTCCTGCAGAGAATCACTTGCCAAACTTGTTTGAGGCACTTCCCTCAAACCGTTCATAAAATTCACTATCCTGACTTAGTCCTTGGTAAACAAGAATGCTTCTTACTAATGAAATACTAATGTTACATTGCTTTGCCTAAGTTACAAATAGACCTACAAAATATTTATCAACTTGTATGCAAAATTTCACACCACAACAGACCTGTTCCACTGTGACGGGTTACATCTGAACTGGAGGGGCACCAATGTATTGGGGAGGCGTACGAGTAGGCTAGTCGAGGATTGTTTAAACTAGGGAACACGGGGGTAGTGAGTTTAGGACATCCCAGGTTTAGATCTATACATAGAGGAACAAACAACAGTGTAGAAATAAAAATGCGAAGTAATGTAAATTGTAAGAAAACATTTAAATGTAGGAATAACACATTAATAATACTGTATATTAGTTTTTATTTCTATATTTTTCTGACCTTACTTGGAAATTCAGTTTAGTTTTAGTTTTCCTTCATCATGTATTTTTAGTTATAGTTTAGTTTTAATTTCACAAAGACATTTCTATTTTAGTTTTATATCTATTAGTTTCAGTTTTAGTTTTAGTAATTATGGCATGGAGCTCCTACGGAGTTTAGTTCTGTGTCACAATCAGACAAAATTGTACACTTAACAGGTTTGGATACAAGTTTAATGTTAGAGGACGCTTACATGGTTTGCTATCTGGTTTTGTTTTTGTCTGATAACAACAAGCATAATCAAAACTAGATACTGAATATGAACAATTTTACACAATTTTATAATTTTTAAAATATTTTCCCAAGAAAATCACAGGTGCTTAGGAAGAACAGGGCTCTTAGACTTGAATCAGTGTGCAGACTCCACCTAGCTGTATTGAGGGAAACAAAGAAAAACAAGCATGTAGTGTAAAGGTTAGAGGTGGTGAGACTTGAATAGCCCACCATAAGAACAGTAAACCCATAATGAGCAGGGTAAGAGCAGGTAATAGGAGTACGGACAGGCATAAAACAACAGAGACAGCATCTGAGATTAAGAACGACATATACATTATCTAAACCTGTTTATCCAGAGCAGGATCACAGGAAACCTCGAGCGAACCACAGGTTTGGATGTAAGGCAGGAAAAATCCCTGGTATGCAATATGTATGATATAGCTGATGTTAAGAACAAAAAGAATATGATATTTAAACATTGAAAAAAGGGAGACAAATATTTAAAAATATTCTGCTAATGGATTACTTTCACAATATTAGGCAAACATTGCATCTGTAGAACTGTAGAATGTCTGCATTGGCAATTCTAAATTGTCCCTAGTGTGTGCTTGGTGTGTGCCCCGGGTTTGTTTCCTGCCTTGCACCCTGTGTTGGCTGGGATTGGCTTCAGCAAACCCCCGTGACCCTGTAGTTAGGATATAGCAGGTTGGATAATGGATGGATGGAACAATGTTAATAATAAGTCTGACTGATATACATAGTTAATATTCCAAAACAATATCCTTTTACACAGCATATACTGTATAATGCATATAAATAAAATTTTAATAAAAACACTTGCACTTCCCAAAGTGCAAGATGAACAACTTGTAGCATTTTAAGAAAATTTGTCTCCTTTGTAATTTATAGTTATCAAAAGAAAACCTTCTCAAGAACTATGCCCGATATTTCAAACAAAGGTGATGCACATTTATATGTATGCTTAAAATTAAATCTAGAGACTTTTTGGTTATATCAAATATTATATATTCAGAAGCAACTGTAGTGTATACTTTTTCCAAAAAGTAAGTGTTCTGTTAATTTAAACTGCAGATATTTTTAATCTTGTCCACACAATATATGTATTACTTTTAAGCAGTTACTTTTACAATTTAAATGGTATCAATAATATTTTAATTTTGCTATACATTAAAGAGCTAAACAATGACATTTCAGATGACAAAATCCATTTCACATCTTTTTTCCCCACATAATACAACACCCTCAGACTACTCTTCTTTCCTTTAATCCATTTAATTACTCACAGCCTTTTTCTCAATATAATCCAGTTTTTAAAGGGCAAGTCCTGCTTCTGCAGGCAATTGCCCTGTGGCAAATTCCAAAACAGTCAATTCAAGTGAAAGCTGTAGCAAGAAGGGTAATGGGCAACCCGGGACTGTTCCAGCACCAATTACTTTGGGGAATTTTCTTTTAAGTAACAGCTGAGATCATCACTACAATGGTACCAACCAGTATCCTTTATTACAACAGATCTGAAGAAGGATGCATATGAACAGGAGTCCTTTGGGTGCTAGGATATAGCCTGTTGGAAACACTTCTGGCATCAAACGGAAGCCCCACAAAGTAGGGAATCATCAATCCTGGTAGCTCCCCCTGGTGACCCCCACAGGGCTGTCCCATGGGATTACAGATTCTAGTATGCTCGGTGGATATATCTCTGTGGGATTGCTGTCCCAGGGAGGCTGCCCTGTAGTTTTTCAAGATGCATGTAGTCCTGACAGGTTATCTTCCGTACTTCACCTAAAATGAAGCCTCTGACGCTGCACCACAGCAGCTGGTTTGCTTACTTGACAGGGTGAGGATCAGAGTATTACATTCATAGGTCTGAATCGCAATCTGATTATCTGGATGGTTACCTACCTTCCAAATTATCAGACTACAATTCAGACCTGTAAATTTATATATGTACTGTTGTTGTTGTAAGAGACGACCAGTAGTTCTTAGATATAGAAGAATGGGGGAAGGCAGCTTCTTTAGGGCACTGCCTCCCCCGAGATGCTAGATGGCAGCTCCCCATGCTTACAGTGGTGTCCTGGATCCCCTCAGGGAAACATGGGGTTTTGAGTTCTTTATTTCAGCCCTGTTGGGTGCCATGGGTACTGCCAGGGGGTGCTGTGGAAGAATTCTATAGAACAAGCTTTTCACCTAACCAGGATGTGCTGGCAGACCATGTGAGCGTAAGAATGGAAGCACTTCTGGGTTAGCCACTATAAAAGGAACCACTTTAAACCCAGTTGACGAGCCAGATTTGGATGGATGGTGGACAAAGCTTGTTGGGATGAACAGAGGAGGAAGAAAGAGAGAGAGAGAAAGAATCATCTGTGTGCTTTATTGCCTGTTTACTTGTGGCTGTGGAGAACATTGTGAAGAGATTGACATAGAAATAAACAAGCTCTTGGTGCTTTTAACTTGTGTCCTCAGGGTCTGTGTGTGTTGGATTTGAAAACCGACAGTGCCCTCTAGTGTCCACAATTTGTATATATATATATATATATATATATATATATATATATATATATATATATATATATATATATACATACACACACAGTATATTTATATATTTATCTATACAGTGATCCCTCGCTGTATCGCGCTTCGACTTTCACGGCTTCACTCTATCGCGGATTTTAAATGTAAGCATATCTAAATATATATCACAGATTTTTTGCTGGTTCGATTTCTCGGACAATGGGTCTTTAATTTATGGTACATGCTTCCTCAGTTGCTTTGCCCAGTTGATTTCATACAAGGGACTCTATTGCAAGATGGCTGAGAAGCTACCCAATCAGAGCACGTACTACATGTTAAATAAAACTCCTCAATGATATACGATATGCTTCCCGTGCGGCGCTTCGCATAATTGAAAGCCCAAACAGCACATATTGATTTTTGATTGTTTGCTTCTCTCTCTCTCTCTCTCTCTCTCTCTCTGACATTCTCTGCTCCTGATGGAGGGAGTGTGAGCAGAGGGGCTGTTTGCCTAGAGAATACAGACGCTCCTCTAAAAAATGCTGAAAGACTACCTTCACATTGCTGCCTTACTTGTAGCTGCTTTGTCCAGCGGTGCCTTGCATACTTAAAAGCCCAAAATGTCCTATTGATTTTTGATTGTTTGCTTTTTTCTCTCTCTCTCTCTCTCTGACATTCTCTGCTCCTGATGCGCACTTTGAAGAGGAAGATATATTTGCATTCTTTTAATTGTGAGACGGAACTGTCATCTCTGTCTTGTCATGAAGCACAGTTTAAACATTTGACTAAAGGGTGTTATTTTATGTCTAGAGGGCTCTAATAATGTTAGAAAATGTATTTACAAGGTTGTAAACAGGTTTTCTATGCTCTAACTGTGAAAATATTCGATTTATAACTAAAGAGTCTGTAACGGATTAACCGCGATAAACGAGGGTTGACTGTATATATACAGTATATTTATGTATATATAATCATTTTTGAATCTGACCAAATCCATTTTCACACAGAAAAACTGGCCTTTCAATGAAACAAGTGACAGATTCTCAATGATAAAGAAAAAATTAGACAAGCTTAATGAGACCTCAGAAGAGGTAAGTGTTCTGTACTATCAAAGGTATCTTAAAAACAACCACAAAGCTTTACAGACTTTCATGACTAATCATCTTACATTTATGTATTTTATCCTCAACTAGTTACAAAATGTTGGTCCTCTCTCAGCTCTGTCTTAGCTTTTGGGGTGTTATTTATTTATTTCAAATATATTCAAAAATTGACTTGATTGAAACAGAGGAACTTTTACATCTATCCATTCATCCTGTATCCAACATTTACTGTTGTAGTATTGTGTGTGTAGCAGCACTCCACTACATATTTATGAGTGTTTTGCATCAATGAAATAAAACCATTTCAGGTGACTACCTGTTGAAGCTCATCGAGAGAATGCCAAGAGTGTGCAAAGCAGTAATCAGAGCAAAGGGTGGCTATTTTGAAGAAACTAGAATATAAAACATGTTTTCAGTTATTTCACCTTTTTTTGTTAAGTACATAACTCCACATGTGTTCATTCATAGTTTTGATGCCTTCAGTGAGAATCTACCAATGTAAATGATCATTAAAATATAGAAAACACATTGATTGAGAAGGTATGTCCAAACTTTTGGCCTGTACTGTATGTGTACAAACAAAATAATAACTGAGTAAACCGTTTTGGTCAAAGCAGGTTAACTTCATTGGCTATGCATTTTTAATAACCCAAAATGTTATTAAATGAATTTTCTATTTTAATCAACATTAAAAGTATTAGTGTGTTCTGATATCATTAGCTCACACTATGCAACTGACAAAAAGGCACAGATTAAGGAAGCAGCCTATTTTTGCTTTTACTGCAGAATATTTTTTTTTCTTTTCTCGTGTAACTATACACTGCCTTCAGAAAGTATTCAGACGCTTTAACTTTTTTAACATTTTGCCATGTTGCAGCTCTATGAAAAATCACTTAAATTCATTTTCCTCCACCTTTGCTGTAACAATTGAAATTTGTCTCATGACTGTCCCATTCTATTGACCATCATTAAGATTTTCTACATATTGTTTAGGATCTACCTGTAGTCAATTCAATTGAATGGTCATGATTAGGAAAGACACACACACCTGTCCATAGAAGGTTCCACAGTTAATGTGTATCACAGCAAAACCAAGCCATGAGGTCAAAGTGTCTGCAGAGCTTTGAGACAAGTGTGAACAGGCATGATCTCAGGAAGGCTACAAATATTTCTTGAAGCTTTGAAGGTTTCAAAGAGGACAGTTGCCTTTAGAATTCTTAAATGGAAGAGGTTTCAAACCATCCCAACTGTAATTAGAGTTGGCTACCAAGCCAAACTGAGTGATCATGAGAGAAGGGCCATGGTACAAGAGGTGACCAAGAAACTGATGGTCACTCCAGAAAACTTGTGTGGGGAATGGGTAAACATCCAGAAGGACAAGCATTAGTGAAACTCTCAACTAATCTGACCACAGAGTACCCAGTGAGAAGTCTCTCCTCAGTAAAAGACACATGTAAGGCTTCTTGGAATTTACAGAAAAGGCACCTAAAAAACTCTCAGACTGAGAGAAAGAAAATTCCCTGTCTGATTAACATTAATCTTGGTTTTAGTATGTCTGGAAGAAACCAGGCACTACTCCCCACATATTCCATACTATTCCAACAGTAAGGCCTTGTTCACACGGGCGTTAAGTTTTTGGATAAACGAACTTGCTCTGAACGTCCTAGATGTTTATGTTGCATTTTGTGGTGGCGATCGATTGACTTCTACACCGGCGTTCGTTTGTCTCTGTCTAACGCCAGCCTGCAGCCCAAATTGTAGTTTATGTGTTAACCTGTGGAGGCAGTGTCGGGAACTGGATATGAAAGCCCTTGTCGTTTTATTTGAGGTGCCTCCTTTCAATATGGACCATTTTGCTATGTTAGATATTAATCTTCTTGTTTTAAAATACTCGTATACGGCGCGTAGGGAGAGAAAAATCGCCGCCGCTACTGGGTTCATCCTCTGACTGCACTGCGTCGGGTTAAAGGAAGTTTTTGTGCTTTATGAAGAAATCGAAAATTTCCGCGCAACTTTTTTAATTACTGTCGGATGTCGGTTTCCACTTTTGATTGTCTGCTGCAGCTGGTGCAATGCCACAATGCCGATCAACCAATATGCGACTTGGTGTTAGCCCCGAAGAGAGACTACTTGTCACTTTGAGGTAAGGAAACAGTAGTCGAGTGTGTGCTTACACGGTGTTATGCACTGAAATGCCCCCCGCCATGGATTGCCCCCCCTACATAATCGTTATCAAATATTATATTAGAACATAAATTAATAGGTTCATGGTTTACAAATTACATGAGACAATAAAATAAAATAAGCAATATGAAAATATATATGTTGTATATGAAAACATAAAAATATCCGGTCCTCCGAAGCGTAAAATAAACGTGCAGAAAACAAACTAGAAGCGGTTTCCTTGCATTCGTTGAGTTTTGAACGCCAAGAAAAAGCTGCATGCAACGTTTTTTTGATGCCGTATAAACGCGCTGCCGGACAAATGCACGTCACCAAAGCCCGTGTGAACACTCTCATTGACTCCTACGTGTAGAAAACACTTGGCGCTTGATCCGCGCTCACCGGACACAACGAACGCAAAAAAAACGCTCGATTTTAACGCCTGTGTGAAAAAGGCCTAAAGCATGGCAGTGGGAGCATCATGCTGTGGGGTTGTTTCTCAGCATTAGGAACTGAGAGACTAGACTGGGTTGAAGGAAAACTGAATGGAGCAAAGTACAGAGATATTCTTAAAGAGAACCTTTCTCAGAGAACTCGAGACCTCAGCTTGGACCCATTTACCTTCCAACAGGATAATGACTTTTAGCATAAAGCACAGATAACACAGGAGTGTCTTAGGAACAACTCTATGAATATCCTTGAGTTGCCTGGCCAGAGTAGAACTTGAACCCAATCAAACTTCTCTGAAAAGACCTGAATATAGCTGCCCACCAATATTCTCCATTGACCATGACAGAGCCTCATAGGATCTGAAAAGAAGAATGGCATAACATTCCCAAAGTAAGGTTAGACCCAAGAAGAATCCAGAGTGTAATCATTGCCAAAAGGGCTTCAATTAAGTACTGAATAAAGGGTCTGAATATTTTTGTCAGTGTGATATTTTCCATTTTCATTTTTACTATATTTGCAGAAATTTCTAAATTCCTGTTTTTGCTTTATCATTCTGGAATATTGAGTGTTGCTTGATGGGGAAAAATGAATGTAAATGATTTTAGCACAAGACTGCAACATAGCAAAATGTGGAAAAATTGAAGGGGTCTGAATCCTTTATGAATCCACCCTATCTCTTTCTACACAAGAGAAATGGTTATTGAGTGATGTAAAAGATGCAGTCCACTAGATAAAAAAGATCTGTACAATCTGAATGACATTTCAATTTCAGAAGGGGTAAGTGTTAACCAAACAAAACTATTTATTACCAAAAATGTTTCCATCATTCTGAGAAGACAGTATGCTGATTGCATACATTACATGCACATCATTCATCATGTGAGAGGAATTCTATCTTTTTGAATTTACTCCCATAACACCAGGTTTACCTCATTTTTGCCATGTGGTCTTTTCAGAAACCTACAGTAGATAGAATGAAATAGTAAATTAATTCCTTTGCTTAGAACATGAGGAGTTGCCTTTCTTTGTCTTGATATCTCCAGCCTACACTACAGAACTAATAGGAAGGACGCTTCTTTTCCCTTATGAACTACTAAATTATACTTTTTTTTTTTTTTTTGAGTCTGACCATATCCATTTTCCCACAGGCATACTGGTTATTGAGGAAGGCAAGAGACAGAGTCTCTGGAATTAAAGAAGAGTTATGCAAGCTCAATGACATTCTGATTTCAAAAAAGGTAAGTGTGCTATATTATTAAAAACACCTTAACTACTGCAGGAAAGCTTTATAGAAAAAATATGGAATGCTTAATAAGGGTTCTGCTTGCTTGACTAATCTTCTAAAATTAATTTTATGCTCATTGTTAAATACCACACAAGAAAGGCTGGTGCTCTTTTAGCTTTTTTATTGTTATTTAAGTGTTTATTTAATTGATTTCAAATATGTTTAAAAAGTATCTTCACTTAAACAGGTGAATACTTTTATTCATTCATCCTGTATCCAACATTTTGCATGTACAGTATAGCAGCCCTCAACTGCTTACGTAGGAAGGTTGTGGTAATGTGCCTTACTGGCATTACCAGTAATTAAATAACATTAGTTAAGTGTCCTCTGCATGGTGTTGAGAGAGGCATTTGTTTGAGAAAAAAAGGTTAAAAAAGTATAAAGAAAGGAAACTAACCTTTTTCCTTTTTATATATTGCAGACAGACGTCTTCACTGACCATATTAGTGAGTGTCGCGGTGGCTCTCATGTAGACTGGACAGACAGCCTTGCCATTGACCGGCCGGGATGGCATTGTCGGTCCTCCACTCCGGCACGTGTCTCCCGCGACCTCATAACACTTAAGGAGTAAAAGAAAGTGTGAAGCGTCTTAGTATTTGTTTACCGCGGTTTAGAAAAGGGATCCCGTGTTTGCAGCTGTCTGGGCTGTAGCTCAGGGAAGGAGGAAAAAAAAATTAAAACTGCTTATTTTCACTTATGGCAGAAGGGCAGTCTGCGTCTCAAAAGCCGGCACAGCTAAGCAAGCGCGCCGGCTGCTCGAACTTTTATAGTAATTGTGTTACAGTAGACGCCACCTTTCTCAGTTGCGTTCTCGTCATCGCGTGCCCGCGGAGGGATGACGTTGAACAGTTTAATTGGTCGGTGCAGGGGCGCCGAATACATAAAGGAGTTACGGCCTCTAGAGGGGGTCTTCTGATTAGATCTTGCTAGAGAAAGGTACTTGGTAGAACTTCGTTTTGAATTACTAAGCACTACAACTTGTGCCTTGCTTATTGTAATTTTTTTTTCTTATATATAACTTTGGTGGAGATATTTATTAGGTTGTGGTTATTGGTGCACTGTTTATTTTTGTATACTGTATACACTTTTTCTGTATTTTGAATATTTTTGTTTTGGTGAATCCTGTATACACTGTTTGAAGGAGCAGCTTCCTGACTTGGAGCACTGTGGAGGAAGACCGCTTCATTTTGGATTGTGTATATATGGTTTTCACTAGTTTGGGTGTATTTTATTTTTCCATTGGGGACTTTCAGGCAGCATTGTAAATACTGTATATAGTCATTTTTGGGCTCCATTTGATTACTGTTTTTGTGTGTCCTTTACAGTATTGGACTGTGTATCGATATATAAATTCCGCAGGACATTATTTTTGTTTTCTTTAAGTGCACCTGTAAATAAAACCTCACTTTATTTTTAAAAAAACCCAACCCTTTTTGTGTCCGTGTCTCCCTGTCTTACACCATCATCCTGGTCACGCTCAGTCTCACATAGTAAACACCTAGAGTGTAGGTTGGTGATCCCAATTCACGGGGTGTCACAAAGGTTTTACATGAGTTTAGCCAACAAAACAAATGTTCTGACATATTCGCAAATATTTTATTGGTTTTCTCTTTATAAAAATCTTGTGAAATGTGTGCATTTAATGCTGAAACAATCACCTGTTTTAATTAAGTTACTTATTTAGTATGATTTACTAAATTTACTAGCACAATTTGATTTACATCAAAGTATCCATCTGTTTAAACCTTTACATGTGTACCACCTCTCTACTGCTTACTCATGAGGGTTCTGCATGGGTGTTTACCCAAGAGGCAAACTTCTTGTATGCTAATATACCTACACATTTGCAAACATGTCATATTCACTATGCATGTGCTGTAAATACGATTAAAAATAGTTGTAGATGCATTTGAATTTGTTCCTGGTAGAAGTTAATAGATAATTCAGTTCATAACAGAAAGTTAGCCTGATTTTTGGCATATGAACTTTTCTAATAACCTAAAAAGAAAATTAAATTAATATTCTGTTTTGAACAACAGAAGATCTTGTTTTGTGTTGTGAAGTCTTCACCACAATCTCAAAAAGTGATTTTTTTCATTTGGTCTTTACTATTTACACACAGCACAATATAAGAGATGAAGATTTTGCAATCATGGAAGAACTAAACAAGCTGAATGACATTCTGAATTCAGAAAGAGTAAGTGGTCTTTATTATTAAAAACATATTAAGTAAGAAATGCTTTAGAAGTTTTTTTTTTTTGTTTTCTGTGGCTAGTCTGCTTACATTTATGTATTTTATGGTCATTGCTAAGAATGACATTCTGATTTCCAAAGGGTAAGTGTTCTATATTATTAAATAGATCTTAATCAAAAAAGAAATGCTTTATAAAAAGTAAAAACTGCCAAATGTTTTTCTGATATAGAGGTAGTCATACTTCCTAGTAACTGATTAGTAACACCTGGCTGCTAAGTACTCTGTTCATTATTGAGGGAGTTGAAAGGGTGTATTTAAGGCCATCTTACATTACATGAATTTTCCAGTGCTTCTCAGTCATAGCCTTAATTTACATAATCTTAGCAAGTCAGAGGCACACTTGTTTAATTTCAGTTGTTTAATTTGATATATCCAGCAACTTGCTCCAGCTAGTTCACAATTTTCCCCAACAAATTCAAACAGGTTTGATTTTGTCTTTAGTTGTAGGGGTGAGCTCAGTGTGCATGTGAGTGATGAGAAAAAAGGAATGCTTATGTTGTTGACCATACAAACAGAAGAAAAGCTTGTTTGTCTAATATTTCATGTTTCACATACCACTACAGTATGTAAAAAAAGGGCCAGTATTGTGGCACCATAGCTGTTAACAATTTGTACAGTACTGGCTCTTGTTAGGGAATAAGCTATTGGAGGCACAAAAATGTGTAAGCAGGACTGTGCTGGAAGATCAGCACATAGTTGGTACATATAACATGCCCAAATATTTTCAGTCTCTTAAATTGACATAATTCAGCGGTGAGAGCAGTAATGCAGTCATTAAGTTTGACGTACCCCACAACTAAAAGTTATGTAATGTGACATCAGCTTTATTTTTTCACAAATTGTTACTGAATATTTGCTTAATTTTTGGAAAAAAAAACCAGTGTATTGAAATCTGTTATGTTTTCCTTGTCACCTTAGATTAGATTTCTCTAGTTATACAAGTTAGTAATGACAACACAATATGATTTAGACCCTCATTAATAAAACCACAGAATAGATGAAGGGTGTACTGTTTTCCCATGACTGTATATATGTATGTTATTTATTTATTTATTGAATATGTATTCTAAAAGTGACTTCATTAAGCTAGATAAACATTTACTTCCATTTATCTTGTATCAAACTGTTTATTTATGCACATGTTGCATGGGATTTTCCAAATGACAGTATTTTTGTGCTAATATACTTATTCAGTGTTTAATCTTGCAAAAATCCATATGTGTATAAACACAATTAATAACTCAGAGTATAGTTTTGGTTAGAGCCGTCCAACCTTATTTTTGGTTATATGAATTTTAATAATGCAAAAAGATATTAAATTAATTTTGTTTTGAACAACAGAGTAAGTGTTGGCTTCTTCTGATGTCTCCAGCTCACACTGTGGAACTGACGTAAAGGCACAGATTAATACAAAGGCAGCCTGTTTATGCTTGTTATACTGCATTGTCACATTGTTTTAATGTGACCATATTTTTTTCCCATACAGGAGAAAGTGTTACTGAGTGACATAACAGGTGCCTTCTCTGCAATAAAGAAAGAACTGGACAAGCTCAATAAGAATTTGACTTCAGAAGGAGTGAGTGTTAACAAAGAAAATCTTTATAGACAAAAATATATGAAATGCTTAGTAAGTTCTCTGCCTACAATTAAAAAGTGAATCTTTATGTTCCTATCTTGCTTTTCTTTCCTACATCTCTCTGTGTAAATGTTTTCGCAAAAGGTGCTTTAAACTCTGAGATTCTTTTATATTAGTGGACAATCTAATACTTCTGACACATATGGGGTGCCACCAATCTCCAAACCCTAGAAACAACCAACACAAGTCACGGGTTTAAAACAGAGGTTTTATTATCAAATACCTCACAATGGTTTTCTCCACAAGATTGCACAAGCAATTACAAACAAAATCTTCTTTCTTCCATCCTCCCTTCCTTCATTTCTTCTCTTCTCTCTCTGTGTCCACATCCCTTCAGCAAGAGCTGCCTTCCTTCATCCTGACTCTGACTCAACTGGAGGAGGCTCGATAGCTTCCTTTTATGTTGGACCCAGGAGTGCTTCCGGTGTCAGAATGCCATCAACAGACACTTGGACATAAATCCAGCATATGCAAACTTAAGAAGAACATGTTCATAATAAATAAAACTTTACAGCCAATACCCCCCACCCCGATCACAATGATTTAGCCACCTCCCCGCCCCCACCCCACATCATTTTTTGCTATATATTCCTTTTGATTCTTGGAAGTCTAAGCATTATCCTCTGCTGAAGACCCCTGGCAGGGGTTGAAAGCTCAGGAATAAAAACTACTTTATGATACGTGATTCATTTTCTTCCTTTGTGGATCTCCAGCTGCAAATATGCAAACCGTTTTCCAGACCTTATTTTTCATATACAGTACAGGCTAAAAGTTTGGACACACCTCCTCATTCAATGTGTTTTCTTTATTTTCATGACTGAAGGCATCAAAACTATGAATGAACACATGTGGAGTTATGTACTTAACAAAAAAAGGTGAAATAACTGAAAACATGTTTTATATTCTAGTTCCTTCAAAATAGCCACCCTTTGCTCTGATTACTGCTTTGCACACTCTTGGCATTCTCTCGATGAGCTTCAACAGGTAGTCACCTGAAATGGTTTTCACTTCACAGGTGTGCCGTATCAGGGTTATTTAGTGGAATTTCTTGCTTTATCAATGGGGTTGGGACCAGCAGTTGTGTTGTGCAGAAGTCAGGTTAGTTGGACGATCATTTATTTTTCAACAGGACAATGACCTCAAACACACCTCCAGGCTGTGTAAGGGCTATTTGACCAAGAGGGAGAGTGATGGAGTGCTGTAAATGGTCATGAAAATAACGAAAACACATTGAATGAGGAGGTGTGTCCAAACTTTTGGCCTGTACTATATATATATATATATATATATGTTGTGGAACCGGCCCGGACACAGACAGGCGGACATGTTGTTCAACACCACCACACGTTTATTTACAATATTTACAATACGGTCAAGTGCACACAAACAAACCCCAACACAGTCCTGGGCAACACACAATGCCTTCTCCTTCGGGCCGCCTCCACACTCTCTTCTGCCTCGTCCTGCTTCCACCCGACTCTAGCCCTGAATGAAGGGAGACGGCCCCTTTTATACATGACCCGGATGAGCTCCAGGTGCTTCCAACACTCCCTTACGCCCCAGCGTGGCGGAAGTGCCGGCTGTTCTCCCGGTAGCTCTCCGGGTATCCTCCTTATTCTTCCCCCCAGCACTTCCTGGTGTGGCGGACGTGCTGAGGTAACAGGTCCCCAAGGCATTGGGGCACCTCCTGGCGGTGACCACGGGCCACTACAGGGTGGGGCTTCCATGCCCTCAACCCGTGGCCCCCAGAGCAACCAGGAAAGTGGCCCCCACATGATCCAGGGTGGGCCTTGACCCCCTTCCGGTCCCTCACGGCATCCCGGCTGGGTCGTTGCCCCTGGCATCCCTGACAATGTATAGAGTAATAAAACAAGGACAAGTATAAAGGTTTGGGGTGTTTAGCCCCGTATACTGCAACAAAATAAAGGTCAGTAATTTTCAACAAAATCATCAGACACATAAGGATGGGTGGACGGACAACTTATAGGGTCGGACCAGAAATTAAACAGCGGGATACTGGGAAAAGCGTGGTGATGGATGAGAGGTTGATGTCATCAAACGGGGACCAGAGGGCAGAAAGGGATCCGGAAGTGCTGCGGCTCTTTTAGTCATCCGGGCGATATTATGGTGGTGGTGCTTCGTTCTTTCTAAGGAAATAAGAAGAGAGAGGTTAGTACACTGCTGTTGTCCCCTGGCACAACTTGTCATGGTGTGCATTGGGTCCTTAAGCTTCTCCCCATGCGCTCATGTGTGACTATATATATATAGATAGATAGATAGATAGATAGATAGATAGATAGATAGATAGATAGATAGATAGATAGATACTGGTCAAAAGAATTAAAGGAACACTTTTTAATCAGAGTATAGCATAAAGTCAATGAAACTTATGGGATATTAATCTGGTCAGTTAAGTAGCAGAGGGGGTTGTTAATCAGTTTCAGCTGCTGTGGTGTTAATGAAATTAACAACAGATGCACTAGAGGGGCAACAATACGATGACCCCCAAAACAGGAATGGTTTAACAGGTGGAGGCCACTGACATTTTTCCCTCCTCATCTTTTCTGACTGTTTCTTCACTAGTTTTGCATTTGGCTACAGTCAGTGTCACTACTGGTAGCACGAGGTGATACCTGGACCCTACAGAGG
Organism: Polypterus senegalus; assembly: GCF_016835505.1. Taxonomy (NCBI): domain Eukaryota; kingdom Metazoa; phylum Chordata; class Cladistia; order Polypteriformes; family Polypteridae; genus Polypterus; species Polypterus senegalus. The sequence goes on from NC_053163.1 coordinate 20,879,570, forward strand.
TTGCACAGGTAGTCCAACTTCTCCAGGATGGCACATCAATACGTGTCATTGCCAGAAGGTTTGCTGTGTCTCCCTGCACAGTCTCAAGGGCATGGAGGAGATTCTAGAAGACAAGCAGTTACTCTAGGAGAGCTGGAGAGGGCCACAGAAGGTCCATAACCCGCCAGCAGGACCAGTATCTGCTCCTTTGGGCAAGGAGGAACAGGATGAGCACTGCCAGAGCCCTACAAAATGACCTCCAGCAGGCCACTGGTGTGAATGTCTCTGACCAAACAACCAGAAAGACTTCATGAGGGTGACCCAAGGGCCCCATGTCCTCTAATGGACCCTGAGCTCACTGCCCAGCAGCATGCAGCTCGATTGGCATTCGCCATAGAATACCAGAATTGGCAGATGCACCACTGGTGCCCTGTGCTTTTTACAGATGAGAGCAGGTTCACCCTGAGCACGTGACAGAAGTGAAAGGCTCTGGAGAAGCCATGGAGAACATTATGCTGCCTGTAACATCATTCAGCATGAGCAGTTTAGTGGTGGGTTAATGATTGTCTGGGGAGGCATATCCATGGAGGGTCACACAGACCGCTACAGGCTTGACAAAGGCACCTTGGCTGCCATTAGGTATCAGGATGAAATCCTTGGACCCATTGTCAGACCCTATGCTGGTACAGTGGCTCCTGGTGCACGACAATTCCTGGCCTCATGTGGTGAGAGTATGCAGGCAGTTCCTGGAGGATGAAGGAATTGATACCATTGACTGGCCACCACACTTTCCTGACCTAAATCCAATAGAACACCTCTGGGACATTATGTTTTGGTCCATCCAATGCCACCAGGTAGTCAAGGTGCCATTTTCTAGCCTGTAGAGGTCTGTGCGTCCCTCCATGGATATGCCTCCCCCCATGGATATGCCTCCCCTGACCATCACTGACCCACCAACAGACTGATCATGCTAAACGATGTTATAGGCAGCATTACGTTCTCCACGGCTTCTCCAGACCCTTTCACGTCTGTCACATGTGTTCAGGGTCAACCTGCTCTCATCTGTGAAAAGCACAGGGCACCAGTGGTGGACCTGCCAATTCTGGCATTCTATGGCAAATGCCAGCCAAGCTCCACGGTGCCGGGCAGTGAGCACAGGGTCCACTAGAGGACGTCGGGCCCTCAGGCCACCCTCATGAAGTCTTTCTGATTGTTTGGTTAGAGACATTCACACCAGTGAACTTCTGGAGGTCATTTTGTAGGGCTAGAGTAACTGCCTGTCTCCCAGAATCTCCTCCAGGAGAATGTGCTGTAAGACACAGCAAACATTCTGGCAGTGTCACATATTGATGTGCCATCCTGGGGAAGATGGACTACCTGTGCCACCCCTGTAGGGTCCAGGTATCGCCTCATGCTACCAGTAGTGACACTGATCGTAGCCAAATGCAAAATGAGTAAAAAAACAGATTAGAAGGGAAAAATGTCAGTGGCCTCCACCTGTTAAACCATTCCGGTTTTGGGGGTCTTCTCATTGTTACCTCCTCTAGTGCACCTGTTGTTAATTTGATTATCACCAAAGCAGCTGAAACTGATTAACTTAACTGACCAGATCAATAGCACAGAAGTGTCATTAACTTGATGGTATACTCGGATTAAAAAGTGTTCCTTTAATTTTTTTGAGCAGTATATATATAAAAAACACAATAATAACTCAGAAAGTAATTATACATTAATTATATATTTTTGGCATATGGATTTTTCTAATAGTCCAAAAAATAAAAATAAATTAATATTCTGTTTTGAGCAACAGAAGACATCTTTGTGTGTTCTGGTATCTCCACCACACACTACGATATTGGCATAAATGCATACATTATTAGGAAGGTACTTTGTTTTTGATTCTTATACTGTAAAATTACATTTTTAAACATTTTTCATCTGGCCTTTTCCATTTCTATACAGAAAATATGGTTTCTGTGTGATATTAACAATGAAGTGTCTACAACAAGAAAGGAACTGGACAAGCTGAATAAGATTCTGAATTCAGAAGTGGTAAGTATTTTGTATTTTTACAAACACATTAAGTAAGAGATACTTTAGAAGTGTTTACATGACCAATTTGCTGATATATATATATACATATATATATATACTAGCAGAATACCCGCGCTTCGCAGCGGAGAAGTAGTGTGTAAAAGAAGTTATGAAAAAGAAAAGGAAGAATTTTAAAAATAACGTAACATGATTGTTAATGTAATTGTTTTGTCATTGATATGAGTGTTGTTGTCATATTTATATATATCTATCTATATATATATATATATATATATAGCAAAATACCAGCTTGGCAGCGGAGAAGTAAAAAGAAAAGGAAACATTTTAATAATAACGTAACATGATTGACAACGTAATTGTTTTGTCACTGTTATGAGTGCTGCTGGCATATATATATATATATATATATATACATACATGTGTACATATATACACATAACATATACTATGGGGTGCGAAACAGGCAAATACATTGATTTTCTGAATATATAAAGTCGGCGTCAGAATATATAAAGTCAAAACTTTTTTCTAAATATATAAAGTCAAAACTTGAATAAATAAAGTCACCGCTGGAATATATAAAGTCAAAACTTGAATATATAAAGTCATTGCCGAATATATAAAGTCAAAACTTGAATATATAAAGTCAAAACTTGAATATATAAAGTCAGCGTCGGAATTTATAAAGTTATTCCTGATTATATAAAGTCAACATCAGAGTATATAAACTCATTCCTGAATATGTAAAGTCAAAGTCAAAATATATTGATTGAAACGACTCTGAACTGAAGTAAGTTAACAAAAACGTATTCAGAAAAATAAATTAAAAAACACTATTCGTTTAATGTTTTGAAAATGATGCATGTGCCCTGCCCAGGATTGGTTCCTGCCTTGCGCCCAGTGTTGGCTGGGATTGGCTCCAGCAGACCCCCGTGACCCTGTGGTCGGATTCAACGGGTTGGGAAATGGATAGATATTGCAGCACTGACTTTGTATATTCCGACGATGACTTTATATATTGAAGTTTTGACTTTATATATTCCAGCAAGCTGGAGGGCTTCACTATTACTTGTGGGGACGAAACTTCACTTTGATAACTGATCATGCTCCACTTCAATGGTTATACCGACAGAAAGATACAAACTCTCGCCTCATGAGATGGTTTCTGGGCTTACAACCTTACCGTTTCACAGTAAAACATCGACCAGGTTCTGAACACGTCAACGCAGACGTATTATCAAGACTAAATGAACCTGGTACAGAAAGTCACTTGATTCACGGGAATGTGAATAAAGCTGAGGGGGAGGGTGTGAGCTGGAGGGCTGATCGCACCCCAAGAAGATACAGACACCTCTGGGAAAACCACAACCCCTGAAACACAGACTACCCTCACATTGCTCCTTGCTTTCTCACTTACGCTATAACGCGTAATGCAAACCTCGCGCGATACTCCGCTAACTTAAAAGCCTTGTGCAGCACCTGTCAGTTGAAAATTGATTGTTTGCTTGCTTTTATCGCTCTCTCTCTCTGCTCCTAGCGGAACTGTCATCTCTGACTTGTCATGGAGCACGTTTAAGCTCATGTGTTTGAATAAAAATCCTTCTTGTTTCTACGACCTCCTGTGTCTCTGTGCAAATCTGTGACCCAAGCGTGACAATATATTCCGACGCTGACTTTATATATTCAAGATTTGACTTTATATATTCCGACGCTGACTTTATATATTCAAGATTTGACTTTATATATTCCAGCACTTACATTATATATTCCGAAATATTCCAACGCCGTCTTTATATACTCAGGTTTTGACTTTATATATTTGGGAATGACTTTATATATTAAAGTTTTGACTTTATATATTCAGAAACAAGTTTTGACTTTAAGTTTTGACTTTATTTATTCCGAAAGTGACTTTATATTTTTAACGCGTTATGGAGCACATGCATCGAAGCTTCTCAGCTGTGCGATTGTCAATGTAACCTTTTGTAAGTAGTGCCTGGAGGATTCAGTGTGGAGAAACTCTAGAGACAGCGTGTGTATTAACTTGTGGATTTTTCTGTGAGTATTTGGTAGCAGTGAGACGAAGTTGCTTCGGAAGACGGCGTTAGCCGCGGAGCTCAGTTCAGAACGAAATGAGGTAAATGGGAGGGGATATGATGACGTGACTCCCCCACCCGCCTTAACTGTCAATCCCCCACAAACACAGTCTCTCGGAATTTGCATAAGCACACCCCTTCACCTGCAATTTTAACTTAGTTACAAAGTGATCAAAACTCTCGTTTATATCCTGCGTCCTCTCATTAAACTTGTATCCCGCATTACCCGTGGGCATGACAAACGCCAGCGGCAGCCTGTCTATTAACTTAATTTAAAGTTTAGGTTTACACCTTGCTTTGTTTCCGAAGTAGCAGCACTCATGAATATGGTAGTATATGTCACTCGCTCGCTTCTTATTGTTTCGCTGCCTTCTCAATTATATAATGCATGTTTTCTTCAGCGCGTTTTGGAGCTCTTCCTGGTTTTCTACATAGTGCATTAACAGTCAGTTCACGTGATTACGTAGGAGGCGTGATGATGTCACACGAAACTCCACCCCCACGGCTTTCAAGCTCAACTCCATTACAGTAAATGGAGAAAAATACCTTCCAGTTATGACCATTATGCATAGAATTTCAAAATGAAACCTGCCCAACTTTTGTAAGGAAGCTGTAAGGAATGAGCCTGCCAAATTTCAGCCTTCTGCCTACACGGGAAGTTGGAGAATTAGTGATGAGTCAGTCAGTCAGTGAGTCAGTCAGAGAGGGCTTTGCCTTTTATTAGTATATATATATATATATATATATATATATATATATATATATATATATATATATATATATATATATATATATATATACTAGTTAAAATACCAGCGGAGAAGTAGTGTGTTAAGGAAGTTATGAAAAAGAAAAGCAAACATTTTAAAATAACGTATGATGGTTGTTAATGTAATTGTTTTGTTATTGATATGAGTGTTGTTGTCATATCTATCTATTTATATATATATATATATTTATATATATCTGTATATATATATATATATATATATATATATATATATATATATATATATATATATATATATATATATATATATATATATATAGCAAAATACCTACGATTGGCAGCGGAGAAGTAAAAGAAAAGGAAACATTTTAATAATAACGTAACATGAGTAACAATGTAATTGTTTTGTCATTGTCATGAGTGTTGCTGGTATATATATATATATATATATATATATATACACACACACACATATATAAACATATATATATATATATATATATATATACATCTATACACATATATATATATACATATATATATATACATATACACACATACATATATACATATACATATATACACATACTGTATATACACACACATATATATATACAAATCTACATATATATATCCACATATATATATATTAGGTGGGACTCGATTAAAAAATTAATCCAATTAATTAGAGGCTGTGTAAGAATTAATCTTGATTAATCGTATGTAATCACGTAAATTTGCCCCAAATCGCAAATGTTTTTTTTTAATTTAAAAGGGTTTTAGTGGGCGACAGAATCAAATAATAGACATGGACATGAATATTGTAAACTGAAGCTGTTTTAATTTCTGAAAAAAAGCCTTTAAACTGCATTTGAATTCAAAACAGAAACAAAAATATCATCCCTGGTTAAAATTGGGCAGACTTAAAAATAAAGTGGTAGTTTAAGTACTTTAAGTACATTTTCAGAATAGTATTGTCTTTAAATAATAATAACCAAAATTTCAACATAAAGTGCAGTTTTCTTCTTAAAAAATAAGTCAGAAACATAAAAGGTAATTTGACCAACTTAATCTTTAAACTCTGAGTAACATTAGCCAAAATTATTTTGTACATTAGGCTAAAACAGTGTGATCATTGAACATTTTGTAATTAGATGTAATTAGAATTACTAACGGTCACGGAAGTCCAATGATCCCCAGTAAGAGCCACAAAGTCCGCTTTCTGTAATGCATCTAATTTTGCTTGCTTTTCAGTGTGCACAAAACCATGCTTTTATCAAGGCTTGCTCGGGTAGTCGAAATGATCAGTCGTAGGAACGCGCTTTATTCCGACTCTAACATTTTTGTAGCTGTGATGTGTGCATCAGTGTAATGGATGTACCAGGAAATCATGCATTGACAAAAGTTCCCGTTTGCTTGGAATTGAAAGTGTGATTAAATGCGTTATTTTTTTAACGCGTTATGGAGTACATGCATGAAGCTTCTCAGCTGTGCTTGTGCTAATAAAGGGAAACATTTTAAAAATAACGTAACATGATTCTCGTTAACCTAATATTTTTCATACGTCCCAAACCAAGGAGATGCGAAGGTAAAATGAATCGGGTAGCGCCGTACATACTCAGTGCATCCCCTCTCGGGAATCGAACCTCGAATGTCGGCATTAGAGGCTAAGACTCTACAATTGCGCCACAGCGTGTGGCTTGTCTATGCGAGAGTATGTACTGTAGATCGGGGTATATATATACATTTATATATATACCCGCGTATCGCAGTGGAGAAGTAGAAGTTATGAAAAAGGGAACATTTTAAAAATAACGTAACATGATTGTCAATATACAGTAATTGTTTTGTGAGTGTTATTGAATGTTGCTGTCATCAAGGATTTGATTATCATTATTTGTTTCAATCAGGTCGTATTTGTAGATGTGTTGTGTTCAAGTTACATTCCGTGTTTGTCAATCGTTGTAAAGATAAGAGGTTTCATTCATCGATTAGTTTCTTACTGCATCAATAAACAGCTCGTCTTCCTCTTTATCTGAGATGTGACAAACTGCATGCACGGGTTTTTTACACTGTCTTCCTTTAGCGGGACATTCACTTTTTCCACCGTGTGCTTTGTTTCCGCAGTAGCTGCACTTATGAATATGATTCTATGTATCAGGCGCTTCATATTTTTTGCTGCCTTCTCAATTGTGTAATTCGGTTTTTGTTCAGCACTCTTTGGAACTGTTGCTTTTTGTCTGTGCACTGCGTCAGTTCACGTGAGCCGCTTGGTGTTCTTGCATCGAAGGTTCCCAGCTGTGCTGGTGCCATCTCGTGTAATGTCAGCTAAGACCCGGCACTTAAAAGTTTCTCTCGCAGTTTCAATGAGTTTGTGCCAAACACCACCCTGACCATCTCATCTTCCTCTGCATAAGCACAGTCCTTCACACGTGAATATTTACCGGCAGTGTTTGTATTGGATTGCCGCTGATGGGCGGCCTTATATGGGCAGGCACTAAATTACAAACGCTAGTGGCAGCCTGTCTATGAACTTAATTTAATATAAACTTACGGTTCACGCCGTGCTTTGTTTCCGCAGTAGCTGTACTTATGAATATGCTTGTATGCATCATTTGCTTCATAATGTTTTTCTGCCTTCTCAATTGTGAAATGGCGTTTTGTGCTCATCGCTGTTTGGAGTTCTTCCTTGTTCTCTACGTACTTACGTAGGAGGCGTGATGATGTCACACGAAACTCCGCCCCCCACGGCCATCTCCAACTCAACTCCATTACATTATATGTAGAAAAATAGGTTCCAGTTATGACCCTTACGCGTAGAATTTCGAAATGAAACCTGCCCAACTTTTGTAAGTAAGCTGTAAGGAATAAGCCTGCCAAATTTCAGCCTTCTACCTACACGGGAAGTTGGAGAATTAGTGATGAGTCAGTGAGTGAGTGAGTGAGTCAGTGAGTGAGTGAGTGAGTGAGGGCTTTGCCTTTTATTTTTTTATATTTAATTATTTATTTAATCCCATTATCTTAAAAAAAGATCTTCATTATCAAAAAGTAATATGTTTTGCTAATTGTGGAGTTAAAATGGTGCTGACGATCCCTCAGTACCCCTTTTCATTGGGATAATAATTAAATGTATTACTATGGCCGGATTTGGCACAGGGTAACCTGGGCTGACTCATTGGGATACAGGGGATGCAAAATGTATTAACTTGGATGGAAAAAAATATCTTCTTTATTTTTCAGAGATATAATTCTGCCTCAATGCTGGCCGATCATGTCATCTTTAACATCCTTACTGTTATTCCTGAGATAGCTCCTCCACAACTAGTTGCCCATACACTGCCTTCCTCAAGTTCACTCATAAACTAGTGATAGGAGATTTGTGAACAATTAGTTCTTTTTGAATGACTCTTTTCATTGTATCATATGAACTGATTTGTGAGTATTCAGTGGAGCTCATGCATGTCTTTCCTGCGTAATGTCGTCAGCATCTTTTGTTTCGCTGATAGATATTTAAAACACTTGCACAAGAACCATCTGATTCATGATTGACTGATGTGATTTGAGAATGAGTCACTACCCTAGAAACAGTCAAACAATCCTCATTCATTTGATTTGTGAACGACTCATTAACTGAGTCATTAAATCATTACGAGTTGCACAATTCTCATCCCCTTGTGATTCTTTAAGAGAAACAGGATAGTGGCATATGTGTTATCATGTAAAATATAATTAATTATATATAATCAATTATAAATAAATCAATAAACAATGTTATTTATATATATACAAACATAAACTGTATATCAAAATAATGTACAAATTATAAAGTGATATTTGTGACACCCCCCAAACCTGGATTCCATTATATACCCAATAGTAAATTATCAAACGAAACCAATGCATCAAAATAACTGATTAACTTAAGCAGGTAGTTCAAAAGAATCAAATCAGTAATGTGAATTAAATGCCTATCCCTGCAGTTCGCTGTAGTAAACAGCAACTCTTGACATGGCGTTCATGGCTGCACAACAGAAGGAATATGGGCTATGGGAATGTGAAGCTCATGAAGAAAATATCCATTTGTAGTGTTAATGACAGTTCTTTAGAAATGGAAAGTGACTGCATTATATAATGGACTCCAGTAATCAAGATGATGAAGCATAAGCGGGTGATGACTTTGCTCAAACAGTAAAGTCTGATGCCACTTTTGAATGTTCAGTGAAATTTCACAAATGCACTGCCCGGTCCATAGCTATTCAAAATTTAAAACAGCTGGCCTAGATGTCTAAACACACACTGATTCAAGTTGTAAGGTAAACCAGCATCTTTGATTTTTTTAAATAACTACCAGCCTAATAAGTATCAAGTTTAGTTTATTACATATACATTTTTCTGTTATTTCATGTATGTACTGGCTTGTTGGAGGGTGGAGTTAGTTAGGGACATTTGTGTTTGCTTGCACCCAGGCCTGATACTGAGTGGCACACACTGAAAGTAAACTCAGACTGTTCATAAGTACTGATGTTATGATGAGCCGCTAGCTTTCTTTGCACTTGATGTTTATAATTCAGAAGGTTAAGACTAGATGTAGTGGTCAACAAAATTATCATTTGTAATGTCCCATGAACAGCAGATCATGACTGAAAAATGTTTGGGCTTACGTCTCAGTTATTTGCATTTTGTTACCTGTTACTTCTCACAGTAGTGAGAAATACCTTTTGAAAATGAATTGTTATCTTGCGCACTGATAGAGGGAATCACTAAAGTCTACATACCTGAGCAAAATGTTGTTGGTGACAAATCATTTATTTTTTGGAAAGGTCATTTGGCAATGATATGGTACAAACATCATGCAATTACTGAGTTTGTACTATTTTTTGGAAGTTTGATAAAAGATTCTTCAAATTGGCAAGAAACTAAAGTTTATTTTTTATATGAGATAAATAAATTAAATGGTTGACATTGCTGCAGTAGGGCAGTAAACTCATAAATGCCTAAACATTGAGCAACATGATAGAAATGCAGTTGTAACTACATCTTCTGTGTTTTTGTCCAATTTTTGCAGCTGCTTGTCTCCTTCACCTTCATTATCCTATTGACTTGTAATCTGCTATCAAATGTCCTCTAAAGGCCTTGCAGTGCTGGTAAGCATTGCAGCATTTATTTTCTTATTCCTCACCTCTCTAAACTTGTAAATGCCTATATAAAGCAACATAAAAAGTAGCAAAATATAAACGCACCTGTTATGAACATATAGATATACTGTACAAAGAAATCCTGAAAAAGCAGGTTTTGTTAGAGTGCTGTTTACAAACACAGCACTTAAAAGGCACAGGAAAAAAATACTAACACTTTACCACATTCAGGGTCGCTAGCAACCGAATATATTTTAGGCTAATAAATGATCATCATAAAATAATTTAAACTATTTTGGCATATTTTTGCAGGCAAATTACTGGGACTGTAATGAATGACGTCAGAATGGTCCCCTTTAATTTTTGGGTTGACTGCAGCAACAGCATTCCTTGTTAACTTTAGGCAATTAGCATACCACTGCTCACCCTCAAAGGAGGAGGGCAATGTGGAAAACCTAAATTGCAGGGAGGCAATGAGATTAGGCATGGTCACCAGATACAGCGACAGATTGGTGGTTGTAAGCAGTTTCACACATTCTGACACAGTTCTACTCCAGTCTTCCTTATCATATTGGGTGGCCATACACTTATCTGCTGTCTTTCATGGCTGGGGTGCTTCTTCAGGCTTGTCTTTGGGTTCAGACATGGCTCTTCCTGGTCGCTTTTTATTTGAAACCAGTTGTGACCGAGTATAACTGCATAAGGATGAGGCAGCACTGCCACTTGCAGACACTGAAGCGAGCCCTGCACAAGTAGCCAACATATAGCAGTGGGATATTGCTAGGCCTCACCATCTATACAGGTCAGGCTGCCCTTTTACCTATAAAATTGTTGTGACAGGATGAAGCAGCCTGCAACAATGGAGGTGTTGCTGCCGGAGTTATATAAGGAATATACTTGGTGTACATTGACTTGAGCCAAACCTGAAAAGGGAACCATAAGAGGGTTAGGTGCAAGTGTAGGGCAGTACCTTTCACTGTGAGTCCACCTACACTCCATGTTATTGTCTGCTTGGATGCAGGTTGAGATGATGTGTCCCAGATTCCCACAGCAGTGTCATTGAATGGTTGCTGACAACCTCTCTCTTCAGTTGGAGTGCATATGCAGTTCTCCAGAGAAGCAGTATAACTTCTAGTCTTATCAAGTTGCATGTATTATTTAAATTGTAATGCTCAGCTCAACCAGTCATTTGGCTTAGAACCATAGCAAGACTAGAAGGCAAACTGCCAGTCATTTTGTGCTTCTGATAAAGCAGAAAGTTTGTTATAAGAAAACAGTTTAAGGCAGAATGATGGCTAGTTCTAAGAAACAAAATGTTGACACAGACTAAATTTTTAAAAGATGAAAGGACCAAAAAGTATTTGTTCATTCTCCCTGAAACAACTACAAGACAAGTGTACTTAAAATGTTCAGAGTCTGTATCTATCGTAAAAAGCGGTAACGTAAATCGTAACAAGCGCTAACGTAAAAACGGCACTACAAAGTCAAACACAAGCAGTTTGAAGAAGCATACCCACAAGATTCATAGGCAACAACATGAAAAATAAATGAACCATAAATGTGAGTTTGATTAGGTTAATGTGGGTTTTAGGGCTGTCCAAATAGCTGTTTAGTGACAGAAAAATTATTGCAGAGTGCATGAATGCAGTTGTAAATATTTTAATAATTGATAAACGGATAGATTAACTCAAAGAAAAAATCAATTAAATCCATCTGTTAGCTCAAACAGCCGTGAAGAGACCTGTAATATTAGCAGTTGAAGTGCAATCACAATTTGATGCAGCCATTCAGACTGCTCTATGCCTGGCCTTAGCTTTTGATTAATCAGCTGATATAACAAATAATGCCCAATTTAGGAGCTTTTGTTAGGTATGAAAACACATGAAATACATAGAAGAGGAGGGGACATATACATTGCATTTAGAAAGATGATGTGAAAGACAAGTACAGAATTAAAGTCAGTGGTCTCAGTTTCCATAGAAGGGGCTCATTCCATGATCAGATGGGAGAGGGGGGGTCTGTCTCAAGAAAGAAATGGTACCACCCTGACCTTATCTCTTATCATTGTATCATACATTAGTCTGTGTTGTGTTCTGGTTTGGCAGAAGAATATGCTGAAGTCATGGACACAGTAATGAAATTGATAAAACTTTCTTAAGACATCATCATCACATTGGGGCAGCTTGCTGAAAGAATTCCTGAAAGAGGCAAATGGAAATAACTTACTGCTGCATAATGATGTGAGATGGCTTAATAAATATGAGGAGCAAAAACACAAATCAATTCACACATTTTTTGGCAATACAAGAGTAAAATTAATATTACTGCATTTTTAGTAGACATCACACCTCAATGACCTCAGTCTAAACCTGAAGGGAACAAGTAACTCAGTATTTTATCAAATAACCGCTAGCCAATCTTTTCAGAGGAAATTGGAATTTTACAACACAGAGTTTTAGGGAGACTATGTACACTTTCCAATAGTGTAAAAACAGGTCCAATTACAAAGGGAGATTATCTCTCATGTTGATTTCATACAGAAGATGGCTGAAATTTTTCAGGATTATTTTGAATCTCCACTTGGTCAACAGCTACTCGTTTATTCAAACAAAGATGCTGTGGAATATTCTAAAGATGTCAAGGAAACCTGCAATTCGGTGCATGCTGAGTTTCTCCAGCTTACGTTGATTGATTTACAAGCCAGTGTGGCATTAAGAGAGTATGTTGGAGGTAGCCATCCACCCCATTTCTGGATAGAGTATTTTTCCAGGTCTTGCCAAAGTGGCAGAATACATCTTGACTTCATGTTTGGATCCACATATCATAGTGAATCTGCATCCTCAGCATTGATTATCATTAAAAATAAATCCTATTTAATACTCACCAACAAGATTTAAAATACTTGCAGGGTGAACTAAACCTTATTTTTTACATTGAATATTATAAATACACAGAAAACAAAACCAGGGAAGAGTTTGGAGGCTAAATTGGTTAAATTTTAAATAGTTTTTGAAATTGCGGTGGGTTGGCGCCCTGCCTGGGGTTTGTTTCCTGCCTTGCGCCCTGTGTTGGCTGGGTTTGGCTCCAGCAGATCCCCTTGACCCAGTAATTAGGATATAGCGGGTTGGATAATGGATGGATGGATAGTTTTTCAAAATTCACTTTTTGTTTTTGTGAAACCTTAACCTGTTATGCCTCCAATATTGTACCTTGGCTCTACCTATTGCTTTCTTGTGTTACTTAGAATATTAGAATTTTGCAAGTCAAAAGGAGCAGCTACAGGCTGTTGCATAGGTTGTCCAGTTATAATTTTATGAGGAGAAGTCTTGTTTTATGACATGGTGTAATCCTAAAAGAAATAAGTGCTAAAGGTAAAGCATCATTACATTTCAACACTTTCTGTACATATCTTGGCAAGTTTATTTTTAATAGTACTATTTGTCTGTTCAAATAATCGTGCTGATTCAGGATGGTAAGAACAATGAAGGTATTGATGAACTCGATGTTTTACAAATGTCCTGAATTACCTTATTTGAAAAGTGAGTCCTTCAAAATATTAAATCCTTTAACAGATGCTTAGCAGCTGCTGTTGAATCCCCCATTCTACAGGAAAAAGCCTCTTTAATTTAGAAAGCAAATCCATTATCACTTATTCATATTCAAAACCCTGTACTTTAGGTGTTTGCAAAAAAAATCCATGTGTTGAGCGCACATCTGACTGCTATCCTGACCTGCATTTATTTCTCACTACCTTGGCACTGCATATTAATTAATTGAGCTATATCCACCTGTTGAGTTGAGAAAGAACGATGGAATCAGAAGAACCTGAGATTGCAGCCTGTTTAGCATTCAATTATGCTAAAGCATTTCCTCTGATCATTTCCTTTAGCAAATGCCTGACATTTTACTACACCTAGTACAGACAACTAATGTAGAGCTTCAAGCGTTATGCTTCCAAAGAGCCCCAAAATCATGGACTATCATAGACTACTAAAAATATGGTGGGAGTCAGTATACATGTTAGCAGTTTGATCTTTGCAAATATACAAGCCATAGTTAATACAAATAACTCATCTGCTTGAGCTAAAAAGGTGTCTGTACTTTTGTTTCTGTACATATGGAGTATCCTGACTGTATTTCCCTATCCTCATAATGACTGGATTAACCATCCACAAGTAGCTCTAGCCAGTGTTTTTATTAATCTTTTGTTGAATTTATTAAAAACATGTAACATTCCATACAATCAAGTCAAACTTAACAAAACAAAATTCATTGCAACCCCCACCCATGAGAAAGGGAGGAAGGCCAACAGCCAAAGTAAAACTTTTCAGAGTAGTAAAGAGAGAAAGTAGTTTTTCACCCCAATATAAATGCTTATTCTAAAATGTTTTTGATTAGATCCTGCCAGGTTTTGAAAACGCTTTGAAAAGATCCTCTAAGAGAGAATTAGATTTTTTCCAATTTCAAATAGTATATAACATCAGTTACCCACTGACTTAAAAGAGGTGAGTTAGGATTCTTCCAGTTAAACATGATAAGCCTACGTGTCAATAATAAAGTAAAGGCCATTACAATTTGTTTGTCCTTCCCCACTTTAAGTCCATCTGGGGGTCCACCAAACACAGCTGTTAATGGGTTAGGTATGATTTTGACACCCAGGCTGTCTGATAGGCATTTAAAATTTTTTGTCCAGAATGATGTTAATTTGGTACACGTCCAAAATATGTGGCCTAGTGAAGCTGGAGCTCAATTGCAATGTTCACAGGTTGGATTTTGCTCTGAAAACATTTTGGACAATTTTAAGTGATATTGATGTGCTTGAAAAAAGATTTAAAGTTGAATAATTGAATGCTTTGCTCATATGGAGCTTGAGTGTATTCTATGCATTGCTGCCTTCCACTCTGTTTTTGACTTGTTGAGTAAGAGATCCTTTCCCCACTGTACTCTGGGATCTTTAAAAGGAAGGAACTTTAAAATTGTTTTATATATTATAGACATGCTGTCTGAGTCTTCAAGACTAATCAATATTTCTTCTGGAATAGGCATAGGTGGGAGGTGAGCAAAATTGGGCAGATTTCATTTAGAAAAGTTTCTAATTTGGAGGTAGTGGAAAAATTGATGGGAGACTAAATTTAGAGTGTAATTGTTCATAGGATGCAAAGATATTATTTATATATAAATCTCTAAGTGATTTAATCCTATATGTTTTCAAAACATTAAAAACTGTGTAAGTTTGAAAGGGTAGGAAAATATGATTATCATGTAGAGGTGCCACAGATAAAATATTCTCTAACTTGAAGTACTTCCTACATTGGTTCCATATTCTGAGTGAATGAAAGACAATTCAGTTGTTAGTATATTGACGGTACCTTGTATTTACTGGGTATAAAGCAAGGAATATAAAGAAGTACTGCATGATTTCATTTCTATTGCAGACCATACTAGTGTGTGTTCATCTGTTTGTGTCCATGTCCCGGATTTTATAGCTTGTATGTTTGCCACCCAGTAATAAAATTGAAAATTAGGTAGAGCCATGCCACCTTTTGATTTAGGTCGCTGTAGGGTCGCCTTTTGGATGTATGGATTTTTCGAATTCCAAATAAATTAGGTTATGATTGGATCTAATTTCTTAAAAAATGATTTGTTGATGTATATGGGGATGTTTTGAAATAGAAACAAAAGCTTAGAGAGGATATTCATCTTGATAGTGTTAATTCTCCTTGCTAAAGTAACACAGAGGGTAGACCATATGCAAGTCTTGTCAACAGCAACAGCAAACTTTTGTTGAAAAAGAGCTTTATATTTACTTATGATGTTTACCCCTATGTATTTAATCTAATCTGCAATGATTAAACAGAAGGTGTCCAATCTAATATTATTTGCTAGAGAATTCACTGGAAAAAGCACACTTTTGTTCAAGTTAATTTGAAGTCTAGATATCTTTTGAAATTCTGCTAATACAGTTAGGGCTACAGGCACAGAATTTTGTGGGTCTGATAAGCCAGCATTTAGCACTGGTGTGTTTCGGAGGTCAGCAGGAGGAATAGCAATATGACAAATCACTTACTCACAATAGTGACAGTCCTCGTCCAATTCTCTGTGAAGCAGTCAGGGTAAAAGAGGAGCAAGATTTAACAGAGAACATTATTAGATTTTAAAATTAGCAGCTCCTATAATTGCCAACTCATATTTGTTTAGTCTAGAACCTGTTAAGTGCTGAGCAGCTGCTTTAGTGAAAATAGTAGCAACTGCGTGTGGAACTAAGAGTGTGACATTATGCCCTAGCACTAAAGGCTGTGAGGCCTCTAAAACCAGATGGGCTGCTATTGTTACAGCATCAAGATGTGCTTGAAGAGCTGCAGCCACTGAATTTAAAGACTTAGAATAATAAGCAATTGTATATTTCTTGGAATTATTGTTGTTGAGCAAATATAATTGGTAAAAACCCCTGTGTCTCATGAATTAACAAAAACAATTCCTTTTAAAAATTTAGAAGAAAACGTAGAGACAGTAGCTGTTTATTTTGATGAAAGCTTTTCAGAGTATAACCAAGTCACTATATGTGATCAGGGGTGAAATGTTTAAAAATGTCAGACAGTGGTTGTGCAATTAATGCAAATTCTGCAATCCATTGTCTGCAGTGACCACAGATTCACAGGAAGTTACACATTTGTTTGAACTATTTGCTGAGGTATGTTTTGAGTAACAATGATACACTCCTGGGTAATGGCTTATGTGTTGCCACACTGGTTAGGACCCAGATGTCTTTCTTTTGTTTGGCAAAACTGTAGTTTAGATAAAAAAATCTTTATGGCCTTTTTCAGCTAAAGCGTGAAGTAATTTTAAATCTCTTCACGTGCTTTAACCTCCTTGGCATTACCCCCAAGCATCTGTTGGGGTCAGAATAGTTTGTAAAAATTGTCATCTGTTTGAATGAAATAGAGCCAATTAACAGCAACATTTATTTATATAGCTTATTTTCATACACATGTTTAGCTCAAACTGCTTCACAAGATGAAGAAAGAAAAGTTTATAAAAAATTAAAATATAAAAATAAGGTTAGGCAATACTAAATAATAAAGAATAAAGTAAGGTCTGATGGCCGGGAGGACAGAAAAAACAAACAACTAAAAAAAAACAAAATTTGCAGGGATTCCGAGGCCACGAGACTGCCTAGACCCCACTGGGGATTCTTCTGTACTAAATGATCTCAATCAGTCCTCATGGTTTTCAGGCTTCATGTGGAAGAATTAGACGATGATAGTCATGTGGACCTCTGGCCTTCAATCCATCAATGTAGGGACTGCACGGTGCTTTGATCAGGTGGTAGTGGTGCAGATCGCCACCACAGAAAACCGGAAAAAGCACAGCAGTGAAAGTCGGGGTTTGTACGAATTGTGGAGCCATGAAAAAATGATAATTCAATGCATGTACAGAATATCAGGGTTACACTAATTTTTCAGCGTCTTGCAAAGTTATAAGAGGTCCAACTTTTGCTATATTTCTTAGGTGAGAAAATGCTGTCCTAGTGATCTTATTAATATGTGATTTAAAATTTAGGTCAGAGTCCATAATTACCCCTAAATTCTTTATCTCTGCCTTGAAGTTTAAACCTAAGGAATCAAGTTTATTGCTAATACCCTCACTATATCCATTTTTTTCAATCACAAAGGTTTCTGTTTTCTCCTTATTTAATTTGAGAAAAGTATTACTCATCCAGTCAGAAACACAAGTAAGACATTATGTCCGTGAATCAAGAGAGTCAGGGTCATCAGGTGCTATTGATAAATACAGTTGTGTGTCATCAGCATATTTGTGGTAGCTCATGTTATGCCTTGAGATAATCTGTCCTAATGGAAGCATGGAGATCAAAAAGAGCAGCGGACCTGGGATAAAGCCTTGTGGAACTCCGTATAGAATATCATATGTCTTTGAAGTATAATTAAAACAACTAACAAAGAATTTTCTACCTGCCAAGTAAGACTTAAACCAATTGAAGACATTGCTTGAGAGGCCCACTGACTGACTAAGGCGATTTCTAAGAATATTGTGATCAATGGTATCAAATGCAGCACTCAGATCTAGAAGGATGAGAACAGATAAACGGCCTTATCCCACAAGTCATTTACAACTTTAACGAGTGCAGTTTCTGTACTGTGATTTGTTCTAAAACCTGACTGAAACTTATCAAGAATGGCATGTTTATTCAGGTGGTCATTTAGCTGCATAATGATTGACTTTTCTAGGATTTTACTTAATAAAGACAGTATAGAAATAGGTCTAAAACTGTCAAAAACAGGGGAGTTGAGATTATTTTTCTTGAGCGGGGGTTTAACAACAGCAGTCTTAAGACAGTCTGGGAAGACCCCCATATCTAATGATAAGTTTACTGTGTAAAGCAAACTATCATTTAGCACAGGAGTTCCCAAACTTTTTTTTGTCGCAGACCCCTTTACCAAAAACTTTAAAAACCATCGACCCCCTAGTCACATGCAACGGTTTTTCATGTCCACACTTGCTTTGATAAGTTCGTTAAGACAATGCACAGACAGGTTTGTGCTACATGTATTTTCATGCATTCTTACGTGTGACTCTTTTAATGACACATTTTATCTTTTCGTTCACAAGTTTGGTATGTAATGTGTTTTTATCAAAAAAGTGTTTTTTTGAATTATTTTGCTTCATAATTAGGTACCTATTGGAATCATAGATATTTTGAAGTAACAAACAAATAGCAGTAGTAAGGGGGTCTATTTTTGCTGTCATCGACCCCCAAATTTTTTTATTGAAACTATCGACCCTTAGAAAGTTCAAATCGACCCCAGGGGGTCAATTTCGACCACTTTGGGAAGCCTTGATTTAGCACATTCTTCTTTGAAAAAGCTTGTTGGTATTGGATCAAGTACGCAGGTGGAAGGTTTCAGTCGAGAAATTATTCTATATAGATTTGGTAAATCTATCCTGGTGAAAGAATTAAATTAGCTTAAAATGGAATACCGGGATTTAATAAGATCAGTTTTGGGGGGATATACTATATTATTTCTAAAATCATTCATTTTGTGATTAAAAAATATAGCAAACGCCTCACAAGTTTCACTGGAAGTTTTTTGGAGGCATTCCATTGAGTGACTTGGGTTTAGCAGACAATCAATTGTAGAGAATAAGACTCTGGGATTACTAGCATTGTTATTTATAATTTTAGAGAAATAGCATTGCCTCTCAAGATGGACTATGATGTTGTATTCTGTTATTTTAACCTTCAGTATCTCATAGTGGACAATCAATTTAGTTTTTCTCCATTTACGCTCACCTCTCCGGCATGTTTTCTTTAAATTAGACACTCTTTGAGTCTTCCATGGTGTGACAGTGCTGGAGGATTTTTTAACTGTCTTTTCAGGAGAGACCGTTTCAGCGGAAGCTCTCACTTTAGTATTAAAAGTTTCAACCTTACCATTTACATTATTGTCACTATTGTAATAAACACTACAAACGGACTGGTAACTTAAAATGTTATTAAACTTTGAAGCTGCAGATGAATCAAAGAAGTGCTTTTTATCAATATGCTTCTCATTCATTTAATCTGTCAGTATTTCTACATTAAATAGTAAGAGAAAAATGGCCTGATAACCGTAAATTCAGCGTGTGCCCCCTTTTGTGTGTTGGCTGACTAATGAGCTGGCTCAGATCAAAAGTGTGCAGGAGATTCATGAGTTCATTTACTTTCAGATCACACTGAATATGTCTATATGAAAATTAAAGTTGACAACTATTAGGAACATGTAATAGGTACTTATTATAATTTATGAGAATTACTCAAAGAAAGATTCATTATATTTAATTAATTAAGCCCTAGTAACACATGGGACAGTATTTTGCTGCCATCTTGTGGGAGAAATAACATTGTACTGCAAAAAAACATGAATTTTTCTATGTGCTCTGCCACTGTGCAGCAACGCATACGTATTTCTACATGGGGTGGAGCCTTCAACCAAAGAACACAATGGCATGTATTGCTGGGTGGTATACCGGTTCATACCAAAAAACGTTTTTTATTTTTGTTATGATATGGATTTTTCTTATACCGCAACACCGGTTTAAATAGCCTAAACAACATTCAGAACATGGCACAGTAGGAAACTGTTTAAGGAGGGACCTTTTTCACTGCTGCACCGCTAAACATGAATGCAACGGAGTACATGCGTTAATGGAGGTATTGAACGGTGAAAATGGACAGAGAACATTCTGAAACTGAAGCTGTAGCAGATAATAAAGTTGAACATGATGACACAGAAGAACTTTTGCCGAAAAAAGGAGCCGTATCTGTTGTCTGTAGATACTTCGGTTTTAAAAGCTCAGATGTGGACCATTATGTTCAAATGTGTGAATACTGTTTCTATACTACTGGATAATACTGCAAGCCAAGTTGTACTTGTTTTTTTTTTCATTACTGTGTAATGTACCGGGGTACTGTGTCATAGTGTGACGACATGTTGACTTTATTCTCGACATTTCTACTTTATTCTCGCCGTTTATGTCGAGATTAAAGTCGACATATTAACTTTATTCTCATAATTTGTCATTAAAGTTGAATATCGTAAACTAAACTTCATCTTAAAATGAATATTTAATATACTAAGTTTTCTCAAACCCCATCATAAATTATGTAGCACATTAAATGCTTTGTGTTAAGCGTTCCCCGATCCATGTTAATCGCTACATGCTTCTTAAACTGACTTCCTGTTGCACTAAGAGGAAGTGCAGGCAGCAATCACCACACAGAATACATTAATTTCATGATATTCCTGCTCCCTGAACGTTTAGAATGCTAAGATAAATACTTGATATCAATTTCATGATGAAATGGATTAAAGCATGTATTAATCATGTGGGGGCACAGTGGCGTGGGGGTTGCACTACTGCCTCTCAGCAATGGAGTCCCAGGTGTTCCCTGCTTTGAATTTGCATGTTTTTCTGGTGGGTTTACTTGCCGTGCTTCAGTGTTTTTTCAAAGTCATATAGGATGTGGGGTGTATTAGGCTATATTGACCCTGCTAGTGTATGTATTGCTCATATTCACCCTGCGATATGCTGGCGCCACATTCAGGATTTGTTCCTGCTTCACACACAGTGCTTGCTGGGATGGGTGCAACCCTGAATGGATGGCATAATTAAACATGTATAACGAAGACTTTTTTAAAGTTCTGAATGCTCCGTGGTCTAAGTTTATAACTAGGTTTAATTTCACAAAGAAGTTTATCGTGTGGTGATTGGTTATATGGAGAAAGAAAAAGGAAAGATAGGAACTGTGGGTTTGGTACGTCAGACAGAGACAGCACGCATGAAATAAAGAAAGCCCACTCAGAAGAACATCCATTGGATTCGGTGTTTGTGTCTCCGACCACCAGATCACAAACCCAATATTTACACAATATTCAAGTTAAACCTGTGCAATACCCATTCATACATCCAGTTTTTTGGAGCCTCATCATACATGCTATAAAGTTCTCTACACTGAACGTACAACAGGGGACCCGTTACTGTGAGAAAGCTGCTTTAATACCTGCTTTAATGCACTTCATCATGAAAATTTATCTTAACATTCTACATTTTCAGAGAGCAGGAATATCTTGAAGTGAATGTATTCTGTGCAGCGATCGCTGCCTGCGCCTCCTCTTAGTGCAGAGGAAGTCAATTTAGGAAGCATGTAGCGATTAACAACTGGGTCAGGAACACTTAACACAAAGCATTTAATGTGCTACATTAACTTATGATGGAGTTTGAGAAAATCTAGTAAATTAAACATTGATTTTAGGATGAAGTTTAGTTTACGACGTTCTACTTTAATGACAAAATAAATTATGAGAATAAAGTGGAAATGTCAACTTTAATCTCGACATATAGTTGTTTTTTTTTCTTCACTGTGTCCGTATTTTTTTTTCTTCACCGTGGCTCCTAATACGCTTCCATAGAGCTATACCACAAATACCATTATAAATGCAAGTTGCAGTTTTATTATTTATGTATATAGCTTAGCTGGAAGCAAGGTCCATATTAATGCAGTTTGCCTTAATGATGGATCAGTTGGTAAAGATGTCATCACCAAGTTGCACTTGTTTTATTTTATTTTATTTTAATTTGGTGAATACTGTGTAATGCACCTGGGCTTTGAAGTCTTGGAAGTAACAGTATTATTACCGGAAGTTGCCCTATTATTTATTTTATTGTTATTATTTATTAGTTTAAATATTATCCAATTTAATGATGGTAAAGTTGTTTAAAAAGTCACTTTAACTTGTTAGTGGACAGAGATTGTTAACATTAACAAAGTGTAGTTGGTTTACAAAAAATATTTACTATTTATACCTTTTCTAAGACATGTTCAGTGCAATACAACTTTTGACAAGCACCTCTGGATATTTTACTAAGTCTAAATGCCTCTTTGGATGGTTGAAAATATGTTGTCAAAATTTTAGTTTAAGTTGTTTGCAAACTTTGTTCAATAAAAAGGTTCTATATTTTGACTGCAACTGTCATGCAATGTGATTCCTTCTCATTAGTGCCACCCCCTTGAAACTATCACTTTATGGGGCCATGCAAACCTGTATTAATACTTGTGTGCACATTAAAATGTTCTTTTGTACAATGTACAGTTCTCATGACAGTGGAATAGGTTATTCTTAACCAGTAATTGCAGTGGAAAATGTGGTTAACATCCATTCATGCATGGGAAAAAATACAGTCGAATACCGTGAAACCGGTATAATTTTGAAAAATAACGTGATATAGAATTTTGGTCATACCACCCAGCATGAAAATCTGTAAAGCCAGTTTTAAAATAAACTTTAACTGAACCATTAGTTGAATCAAGTGATAGTGATGGCACTGTGAATTGGTCGTCAGATTTTGACACAGATAGTGAAACCTAATGCACATGGCACTGCATGACTGAACTACTGTGGTGCAAGTAGCTGTGTGGCTAAAAGGCAAAATGATTGCAATCACATGGAAAGACAAGAAAGATGTTAGCCCCTAAGCACTGCTCACTGTGCAGCAACTGTCAATGTTTGTGTCAGAGAAAATTTGGAAGTCATTAATCCTTGTGCTGTGGTAGCCTACAGTAATATTATGGGCACGTCCAGCATGCAGATCAGACACTGACATTCTACTATCTCATTCATAACAGAAAAAATATTATAAGAAAAGTGTGCAAAGAAACATGCTTCTACTGTTCTGATTGCAATATCGAGCTGAGCATTGGTGACTGAATTCAAAACGTATCACATGGAGGGCATGTACTAAATCTACATCAGTACAGCAGTGGATGTTAGACATAGCTTTTCCTACTGTATTTATGTTGATGTTTTGGTATTTACATATTTCTGTTACACATAATAGCATTTTTTCACACTTAAGGAAATTAAGAGAAAAATGTAAAAGTCATCAATATATGGTATTAATGTTGAATCTGTAAATTCCACTAAATCAAATATCTTGGAGAATACACAGTCCAAGTGTATTGGATGCCCACAAATGCAAAAGCAAATGAATAATAGCTATCAGGATGGAGCAGAACTGAAAAGAATGAACTGCATAAATTTGTGAATGTGTAAAAACATTGTCTCTGGCAGTATTCAGTCAGATACAAAAATAATGAAAGAATTTAGAACTACTGTGAGTCATGGAATAACACAAGACTTAACTTCTTGTAAATCTTGTACAAATCTCCATGTGCCTGTCTTTACTTTCTCAATAGGTAAGATAGGAGTATTACAAGGACTTGTATATGGAATTATACAGTAATATCCTGTGTTTTTCCTGTAAATTTTGTCTTGTGCCTACAAATGTGCAGGAACTTGGGCTTGGAGGGAGTGAAGTAAAGAGAGGGACAAAAGAAAAGCATTTAATGTCCTCTCAGTAATTTGCATTTTAGATGTCACTGAAGCGCCAAATATTGTAAACCCATACATTTCTAAAATATTGGATTCCTAATCTAATATTTCTTGAACCACACTAAGGTAATTCTATGGGACTTCTAATTAGATGCCATCAGGCGTACATTTTAGATTACAGCCCATTTCCAAAGCAGGTCTGTTTCTAGAAGATTGACAGATGTTGTAAAGGTCCCAATTGGACATGAAGGTCTGAAGTAACTTGAGCAGAGGTTGCACTGGCTTCAACTCCTATTATTATGAAATGTTTAGAGTGACAGTGGAACATTTTTAAATTTAGAGGCTTAAATGGTGGATTTTGTGGTACCTGTGCCAACTTAAAATGGAACATGTTTTCCATCTACTGTTAAAATGACATCGGGTGGTCACCTGAAAGACACTGACTAATATAATGCATCAAGTGAGGCTCTTCAGCAGAATTCCTATGTTTGGCCTATCAGGTTTTCCATAGTTGTGTATTGGGAACATCATTTCTAATTTATCCTATGCCTGGATTATTTTATATGTTCATAGGACATTTGCCTCTTCAGTGAGCTCTCTTTCCACAGATAAAACATAAGTCCCATTGAATGCAAATATTACCTCAACCACTGCCTCAGCTATAGCCTAGTTCTTTAAATGCAACTTTGTCCCAAATAAAACAAACTTTGAGCAATTTGCATCTTGTCTGTCTGCATGTTTTTTTCTTATTTCTTATTATATTTATTAAAATCTGTCCCATATTTTTTAACTACTTCTTCATTAGGACTTCATTGCACAATATTAAACTGTACTTTGTTTTTGACTCATATTTAATGTCAGCCTGTCAAGGCCAAATTAGGATTTCTAAGGGCCCCCATTAAGGACATGTACATACTCACTATGAACATTACTTATGTCAATAATAAATCAGGATAAAGAGATTGAAGTGAAAAAAAAAACTTTATATTGGGTCAACTTCACTTCTTTTTTTGTTCAATTGTTCATTACAATGAATGTAACAAATGAATTTATCAGTGCAACATCACATCTACAGGAAATCATCTTTCTTTTGATATTGCAGCTAAAAACTTTAAGTTAAATCTTTTTAAAAGTATTATGCCATTTTTTGGGGAAAAGGGTGATATGTATTTGTGAATTTTGTGTTTGAATATTTGCATCAAATAAAACAAAAGACTGTATGGAAGAATTCCTTTGTTCAAGTTTGGTGTTGTTTGGTGCATCGTTGTCTCCCACATTGTTTTTCTGCGTTGGTGTTAATGGACATCACTGCACTACTAAAGCAGCTAGAAGCAGCAACATTAGCAACATTAGCCATATTCTGATTAAATAAAATTGGGAGTGGTCATCCCTGGACTTTCTCATATACTCAGATATGGGGATGGATATTTGAGGAGTACCCCACAGGACAATGATTATATTTTTATATTATGTACATTAAAGAACCATCAACAACAAATCAAATCAAATTAATAATATATTGATCAATTATTATAAAAGTAAAGTTGAATAAACCAGACTCTGCAGCTGCATGAATAAAAAAAAAAAATCGAATATGTGTTCAGATAAAGTACCGCTTCCGGTTTAATGGATTTGGCCCAAAAGTTAATACGGATGTACAATTATGGTGTAACAACCACTTTTCAAATTTCACCCGTCTCGTTGCATTTTTGAGTTATCGTGTTTACACACAGGCACACACACACACAGACATAATTCCAAAAAACTGTATGTTCAGACTCAGAGAGGTCTAAAACATCAAGATTCATCAAAATCTCAAGGTTGAATTTTTTCATGATTACTATACTTTCTCTATACTTCATATATGAAAAAGTAATAAGGTTAGTTTCAATAGTTTCAGCTGTGATATTTACAGCCTGTTCAAATATTCATTTTTTTAAAGATGCAAATGTCAGATATAGTTTTAGGCAAAACAGCATCTTTTACATCTCTTTTTAATTATTCCCTTTGTTTTACTATTGGGGTCTTGCTTAGAATAATTATGCATATTATTTTTCTCTTTTACACGATTTCATAAAAGTGATCTATTAGACATCTGCTCTGATTGTGTCCTACCCACTCATATTTTTCTTTTAAATGCCGTTTATTTAAGTTTTATTGGATAGGTTTATAGCAGTGACGATCTAAGAGGGGTAGGGATTGGTGCTCAGTTGCAGATTGCTGTAAATGCCTGTCAATGAAAACTTGGACTTTTCCTATTCCTTGACATTTTTTCCTTGTATATGTTAAGGCCAATTTGCAAGCAGGGCCCCAGTCGCTAAACACCTGAGTCACCCAGATGGTAGATCTGGCCGTGTGGTCCGTTTCCCTTCTATATACTAAGGTACACTGTTTCATTTTATAATATGTTCATAAATATATTAACACAATATTACTCAGTGCACAATTTGGGAGCTTTTTGACTGCATGTCCAGTGAGAGTGCACTGATGATTCAATTTATGATACTGGTTTCATCTTGTTTCTGGATTATAATCTTTTTAAGTAGGAAGCAAATATTTTTTACATTTTTCCTTGTGGCATTAGGATATGTGTTCCTTTTTCCTGAAGTCTCCAGGTTACACTACTAAACTAATGCAAAGTGTTATGATTTACTCACCCAAAATGGCAAAGGAGGTGTGAGGCTGGCGTTGGCCTATCCTGTGCCTGTTGTGATATTTGAGAATTCCCATGCAGTAGAGGGGGGCATTACTATCAAACCACAGGTAGAAATAAGGGCAGACACAGAATCTTTATAAAATAGAAATATTCATTTCACAAAGTGTGCAGATGTCTGGACCACAAAAAGCAAAAACGTTGCCTTAGTAATAGGGCAATTCAATAGCCCTAAGCTTTATGAAGAAAAGGTCTAGCAAAGCACAAAGTATAAGAATAGAAATAATTACAACACTCTCCATCTCCCAAGTACATTTGACTTTGTGTAGCCCATGCCTTTATAGGCCTGAGTACAGTCTTTTGCAATTATATGCAGGTTGTCCCACGTTTTGACCACCCGGAATACACAAGGAACAAGATAAGAGATGTGTAAACATAAAGAAACAAAATAATTATCAATGTAAATATAAACAATCAAAAAAAATAACATAAAAATGTCATTTAAACCCTAACCTGTGGAGGAACCCTGGCTGAAACATAACAGTGCCAAAATGTGCTTAGCTTCAAAAGTTCAAAAATAAGTAAAATTCACAAAATATACAGGCCACACTCTACCCAAGGGAGGATGATCATAAACCTTGAACCTGTGAATGAATGGGCAAACAAATCTCTATAATAGGAGGTTTGTTTTACAAAAAGAATTGTCAACAAGGCAAAATCATTGCAAACAAGTCCATAAACACTAACCAAAAATAAGAATCCCAAAACCAAAGCAAAATAAATCAAAACAAGTAAATACAAAGAATCAAAAATACAAAAAAAGGAATCACTCACCCACCACCTAGTACACACAACATATAGTAGAGTGATTATAATTCCCATGAGCCTTAATAGAGCTAAGAGCATTCACTCAGTGGAGACAGATAGTCCCACCTTTCGGAACCACCCACAAAATACAACAGACATAGCAGAACAAATTTTAGCAAATACAAACCAAACAATAAACAAAACTGATACATAATTAAGCAATAAACATAAACATTAACATAAATGATAATAACCAAAGGACCAAAAATGATTAAAAAAGACAGAAAAAAGGAATTTAAACCTAAACCAGGAAGGTGACCCTGGCTTATACATAACACTTAGGAAGAAGGCTTATTTTTTCTTAATAGTAAAAATTATTTACATTCATATAGTGCTTTTCTCACTACTCAGAGCACTCTACAAAAGGGAGGACTCAGGACACAAACCCATGATGTCCTTACTGTGAGGTAACAGTGCTACCACTGCACTGTTTTTATAAACTGAAGAATAACAAATGTTATCTTTTTTAAGTCTGACCAAATTTATTTCCATACAGGAAAAAGTGTTATTGAGGATAATAAGAGACAGAGTCAATAGGATGAAGGAGGAATTCAACGAGCTGAACAACTTTCTGATTTCAAAAAGGGTAACTGTTCTATATTATTAAAGACATCTTAACCAAAAAAAAGAAGCTTTGTAGGAATTGAAAAATAGAAATGCTTTACCAGTTTTTTACTTACATGACTCATCTGGCAATTATGTATTTTATATTAAGTATTACATACTAATTTCAGGTCCTTTTTTAGCTTTTGTAGTGTTCTGTATGTACAGTATATTTGAATATACGTTTAGGTGCTTTTATATATGTATTTTTATTTATTTATTTATTCCAAAATAATTCTAAAAGTGACTGCATTAAACTAGGTGAGCATTTAATTCCATTCATCCTGTATCAAACATTTGCATGCTTAGCTGTCCTCAACTGATTATGTATGAGAGTGCTGCATGAATGTTTCCGAATTATAAACTTCTTGTATACTAACCCACTTATTCACTGTTTAATAAACAATATTCCATATTTATATAAACACAATAATAACTCAGAAAGCAGTTTTGGTAAGATCTGTTTAAAGTTTTTGGCATATGCATTTGTAACAATCTAAAATGCAAGATTAATTATTTTCCTGTTTTCAAAAATATAAGAAGTATGGATGTGTTCTGATGTTGCCAGCTTGCACAAAGGAACTGAAGTAAAGGCACCGATGAATAGAAAGGCAGTTTTTGCTTTTTGTACTTCAGAATCACATTTTTGTTCTTTTTAACAATTTGACAATGTCTTTTTCTATACAGAAAATGTGGTTAGAGAGCGATCTAAGTGATGCATTGACAGAGATAAAGGAAGAGTTGAACAAGCTGAAATATATTCCAATTTCAGAAAGAGTAAGTGTTAACCAAACAAAAATCTGTGTAGCCAAAAAAATTAAGAGATGCTTTATAATTTCCCTACTAACAATTAGAAAGTGGAATTTAATCATTCTTTTTTGTTGTGTTTCTATTTCCTACATCTTTTCTAGGGTAAACTGTCTGATCTATTTTACCAGATGATAGGCTACCACCATACTGTAGTCTAGGGATTCATTCTAATGTTAAGGGTTATGGGTCCAGCTAGTATTTCATGTCTAGAAAGGACATGGCTCCATCATTTTGAGATGAAAGCACACTGGCACATCTTTCATCTAATGAGAGGAATTCTATCTTTTTGAATTTATTCCCATTAAGAAAGTCCTGATAACTCTGTTTATGACACCAGGTTTACCTCATTTTTGCTTTGTGGCCTTTTCAGTAACCTAGATGGAATGATTTAATAAATTAATTTATTTATTTAGAGCATGAGGAATTGTCTTTCTGTGTCCTGACACCTCCACCCTACACTACAGCACTAATACCAAGGCGCAAATTACATCCTTGGCATTATATGCTTTAATATTTTATGAGTCCAAGCCCATACTTTTTCCCCACAAGTAAACTAGTTATTGAGTAAGACCTAAGACAGGCTCTACAGAATAAAGAAATAAATACACAACCGCAATGATATTTTGATTTAAAAAAAAGTGTTCTGTATTATTTACGATTTCCCAACCCAAAAGCAATCTTTATAGTAAGAGAATGTCCACAACACTTTATAGGTGGTGTTGTTATATGACTAATTTTCTGAAATGTGGGTATTTTATGCTCTTTGTTCAACTGTTTTATTGAAGTTACATTTTGAAGACAGTGGGAATAACTACAGTGAATGAATAAATAAATAAATAAGCAACACACCAAATATTGTTTTTAATATTTTATTGATTTATTTCTTCATTAATGTATATATTCCCACTATCTTAAAAAAGTAACCTTATTAAAACAGGTGAATATTTATATCCATTTTCAAACATTTACATGTGTAGCACCTCTCTACTGCTTACATATGTGGTTTCTGCACAGGTTATTGCAAGTGACAAACTTCTTGTATGCTAATATACCCACACACTTCTCAATATTTTATATTCACTATGTATTTAAACACCAATAACCCAAAAGTAAAAATTAGTTTTCTGTTTTAAACAACAGAAGAAGTCTGTATGTTCTGATGTCTACAGCAAATTCTATGAAATGAATGTTTAGTTATTTCAAAAAGTAAGTACAGCGCAAGGAAACTGTTGACTTTTTCAAAAGTTTTGAACAAGTAAACAATAGATCATGCAAACAGTGCCTGCACATAAAGGTGAGATACTTGACATGGTGTATTCAAACATAATCTAAATTAAAGAAAAATACAATTACACCCCTACATTTATCACCACTTCAAAATTGGGTGTTTCAAATGAGATGCTAATGATTAGAAACTCCTTAGGGAGTATGGAGGTGGACCCTTTGTTTTAAACCGCATATATCTGAGGTCTAGTGTTCTCTTTCCTATTGATGTGTGTGGTGTCATCATGCCAAGATCAAAAGAGCTCTCTAATGCCCTCTTAAGGATAAATGTGGATTCCTATGAATCTGGCAAGGGGTTTTAAAAAAATCACCAAATTAATTGTAATCAATCATTCCACTATAAGGGAAATCATCTACAAGTGCAGTAGATTTTAAATAACTGCTAATTTCTCCAGGACTGGCCAGTTTAGCAATTTCATCCCAAGAGCTGACTGTTTGATACTAAAAGAAGTCTCCAATAACCCCAAAATGTCACTGTGCAATCTGCAGGTAACTGTTCGAATAGTCTGTGTCAAAGAGCAGGCATCTTCAATCAAAAAGAGATTACATACATTTGACCTGCATGTGAGGTGTTCCAGAAAAAGGCCTTTGCTATCTTAAAAGAACCTTAGAGCAAGACTCCAGTTTGCCATTATACATCTAGGCCAGGGTTCCTCAATCCCAGTCCTGGAGAGCCGCAGTGGCTGCAGGGTTTTTGTTCTGACCTGGTTGCTTAATTAGAAAGCAATTCTTGCCAATAAAGCAAAAACAAGCTATGAAATTAAATTAACTCTTCTATGTCAAGTCATTCTCATATCCTAGATTTTCTTTCCCTTTCTATCATGCAAATGATTTGAAGGCTAAAATGGACGAGTAATTCTCAGTCCTTCACTTTTTTCTCTTCATTTTTCTTCCAAGTATTTAATTAAACCCAATAGTGCAGATAAATACACACAGGTGTAAATGTAAATAAACTAAATGGAGAAATGCTGCTCTCTCTTGTCATTTGCATGTTAATGATAATAAGGAGCAATTAAAATAGCTGTTTAAAACAAAATTAAGCAATAAGGGCTCAAAATCACTAAAGTGAAGCAGAAGTGTTACTTTAGCAATAAGTGCTTTTTATTAAGCAACTGGGTTGGAGCAAAAACCTGCAGCCACTGCGGCTCTCCAGGACCGTGATTGAGGACCCCTGATCTAGGCAAATACCAGGCATTCTGTTATAATGTGCTCAGGACAAATGAATCACAGCTAGAGATGTTTGGCCACAGTGGCAGTAGACATGTTTGGCACAAACTGAAGGCAGCATTTCAGGAAAAGAACCTCAAACCAACTGTGAAGTATGGGGCTGGACATGTTGTGCCTTGTGGTCCTTTTGCTGTCTCAGGACCCAGGCAGCTTGCATTCTTTGAGTTAACTATGATTTCTTCATCATATCAAAGTGTGCTTGAGGAGAGTGTGAGGCCATCTGTCATAAAGGTGAAATTGAACCAGAAATTGACTTTTCATGTAATTTACACTAAGTCAATGTCATAGACTGTTGGGAAGTTATGCAAAGCATTTTCATGAATTCATTTCCAGTAAAGGTGACAAAGGTAGACTTATTTTTCCCCAGCACACCATTCAATCTGTTTAGATTTTTGTTAAATAAATTATTGAAAAGGCAATTTTTCCATGTGTTTTTATCCAACTATATCACATTTATCTGCAGGCAGAGATTGCATGAAGATCTACTGTTTGCCAACTCAAATATTTTAAAGGAGTCAACAATTTCCATAAGGTGCACATACTTTTTCACATCACTGTAAATGCATACATTAATAGAAAGATGGTTTGTTTTTTGCTTCTTATACTGTAAAATGTTTGTAAAAATTTTCTTCTGACCTTTTCCATTACCACACAGGTCAGTGTAAGATACGAAGTTGATGCAATAAGGGACAAACTGGACAATCTGAATGACTTTCTGATTTCCGAAAAGGTAAGTATTCTGTATTAATAAAGACACATTAAGAAAGAAGTGCTTTAGAAGTGTCCTCTTTACATGACTAATGTGCTGACATTTATATATGTGTATTTCATGCTCATTTCTCATACAACATTGGTCTTCCTTTCCTTCTTCAGTGCTAATTATTTGTTTATATGTATGTTTGTTTAATCCCATTATCATTAAAAAGGATCTTCATTAAACTGGTAAACATTTACATCCATCCTTCGAGTATCAAAACATTACACAGTTGGTAACCTTGTTTTGTTAATTTAAAGGGTTTTGCATGAGCTGATCCAAGTGTCAAACTTCCTATATATAAGTTCATATTGTTTAATCTTATATATCTCCATAAATACATGAACACAATAATAACTGTGTATACAGTTTTAGACCTTTTTGATTGCTTACATAGTAAGAGTGCACTGCTGATTTTGCCTACATTACAAAAACCAATAGAAAGTAATAGATTAGTAGGAAGGAGTTTTGTTTTTGCTTTCTGCATATAAACTAAAAAATAACTTATCGTTTTTGAGTCTCAACATGTCTGTTCTCACATAGGAAAAATTGTTATTGAGCAATATGAGAGATGGAGCCTCTGGAATAAACCAGGAATTTTACATGCTGAATGACATTCTGATTGTATTTGTATCATTAAAGACATCTTAACCACAAAAGAAAAGCTTTATATTAAATGAAAAAACTGCCAATTTTTTATTCTGTTACCCAGATAGTCACACGTCCTGGTAACTGATTAGTAACATCACTGTTTTTTTTCAGTATCCATTTATCCATTGGCGATTCATTTTCAAAATGCATCACAGATAAAGGGGATTATCAAATGACTCGAGCAGAACATTTCACTATGTGCAGATGATATGGTACTTTATATATCAGACTTGCTAATATTTTTTCTGTTAGTCTTTAATGCATTAGCAAAATTTTAATGGACATCTGGACACAAAATTAATTTGAATAAAAGTTTGCTTTCTCCAGCGAAATCTCTAGCACACCATACCAGACTGGACATCTTTTTGTTTATTCTATCAAAACATTTTTTAAGATATCTGGATATGAACATCATAACAAAATACAAACATCTTTTTCAACACAATTTTGATTACAGCATGGAAAAAAATCAAACCAGATGTTAACAAATAATGTCCTGCGGTGGGTTGGCACCCTGCCCAGGATTGGTTCCTACCTTGTGCCCTGTGTTGGCTGGGATTGGCTCCAGCAGACCCCCGTGACCCTGTATTCGGATTCAGCGGGTTAGACAATGGATGGATGGATGGATGTTAACAAATAAACGGTCTGCCCTCCATCCCATTTTAGTAGGGAGAATCAATACTGACAAGATGAACATCATTCATAAGCTTCTATGTCTGTTTCAGAGCATCCTTGTATATGTCAACAAGTCGTTCTTTAAGAAACCAGGCTCGATGATCACCTGTTTCATCTGGAATTTGAGATGTCCGTGCATTTTAAACATAATGGTGTAAATACCTAAGACAGAAAGTGACATGGCACTGCCTAACTTAAAATTTTATTTATTTTATTACTGGGTGGCAAATATACACACAATAAAGACCAGGAAATTTGTACAAAATAATGAATTTATACCAGCCTGTTCAGCAATGAAAATTAAATATTTCTGTTCTTCTTTCACCATTACACCAATAATGCAGTCATCCATCAGTCATTCAGAATATGGAACCAATGCTGAATACATTTCAAGACACAGAGGCTTTTACCTGTTGCTTCTCTTCATGATAATCACATTTTTCCGCCCTCTCAGACCTCTACACAGCATTTAATCTTTGGAAAACTCTCAAGATTAAGACACTTAGAGAACTGTATATAGATAATCTTTTTGCATTTTATGAACAATTTTACTTCCCTTCACTGATCTTATGGTACACTGGGGAAAGGACTTTTAAGTTATCATCTCAGAAAGGAGTGGAAGTCAACCGTACATAGAATAGCCTTTAGCTCTATATGCACCACACGCTCAATAATTCAACATAAACTCTTTAATCGATTTCACTTACCTCTTTCAAAGTTGTCCAAAATGTATCCAGGATAAGATCCATGTTTTGGAAGGCTCCAAATTAACATAATCTTGTAAAAAAAATATGTAAATGCCTATCGGCTAGCCTTGCTGTCACAATCACTCCTAACCTGTCAGCTGTGTTTGGTGGACTTCCAGAAAGGGTTAAAGTGAAGAAGAACAAATTAATTGTTATAGCTGGTATCACACTACTAGCACTCATTTTGCTCAGCTGGAAGAATCCCAACCCACCTATTCTTACTCAATGGTTAAGTGACATTCTGAATTATTTGAAATTATAAAACATCAAATTCTTGCTTAGATGATCTTTCTGGTGTTTTCCCTAGTTTGATTTTGAAGTTATTTTGTTTAGGTTTGTTGTATTGCAAAATCATAATTTTGTTATGTGACCTTATCTTTTCAACACAGGTGGAATTGTTACTGAGTTATATAAAGGATGCAGCCTGTGGAATTAAAAAAGAATTGGACAAGCTGAGCAACAATTTAATTTCAGAAGGAGTAAGTGTTAACCAAACAAAAATCTTTTATCACCAAAAAATATTTAAATATTAAGTACTTAGTAAGTTTTCTGCTTACAATTAGAAAGTAGAATTCTATCTTTATTTCTAAGATGCTTCTCTGTTCTGAATCCACACTACATAGACTGTCACATCTACCATCATAGACTGGGGATGATTTCTAATGTTAAGGTTTATGAGTCCAGCCAGTATTTCATGTCTAGAAAGGACATTGCTCCATCACACTGGCACATCATTGAATTCTATCTTATTGAAATTACTCCCATTAAGAAAGTCCTGTTGATCATTTTATGACACCAGGTTTACCTCACATTTGTCATGTGGTCTTTTCAGTAACCTACTGTAGATGGAATGATCTAGTAAATTTATTTTTTTGCTTGGAACATGAGGAGTTGTCCTGATATCTCCAGTCTACAGTCTACACTACAAAATTAATATGAAGGCTCACATTAGGGCCATGATATTAGTGGGAAGAAAATGTGTTATCCCTTTTAAACTGCAGTCTTTTTTGAGCCTGACCACATCCCTTTTCCCACAAGCAAACTGGTTATTGAGTATGACAGGAGCCAGAGTCCCTGGAATAAAGAATGATTACAGAATCTCAATGACATTTTGTTTTTCAAAAGACATAAGTGTGTAGCACAGTGTGTCATGTGGCCATGGCAAAACAGTGGACTGCTGTTTTGTTTTTAATTATTGAATTTAAGATTTGTAAGTGCAGGTGATTGTGAGGAAAAAAAGCCTTGCAGCTATGGAAGAAAAACCCCCGAGGAAGACAGGAATAGTTCAATCAATTATATTTTTATTCAATCACAGATGAGGCAGAAGAGCAAAGTTACATTTTTCAGTTGGCTTTTTATAAATTCGTCTTCCTCCCCATTCCCCTTACTTAATCAAAAAGCATAATATAGTTTTCTTAAGCATTTTATTTTATTACGCTAATAGACCATATGTTGTTATTTTTTTTTTACTTGACATATAGACCCTAAAGAAGGAAAGGTCATCTTTCCTGTGTCAAATAGATGTGTTCATATGAAAATTGTCTTTGGTCAGCTTACTGCACCCTGTCTTATGACAGACGCCTGTATGAATAGCCTGCCATTATAGCAGAACGGCTTTGTCAGTCTTTGTCAACCCTAAGTAGCTTACAAGCAGTTAATTTTTTTCTTTCACACAGCCATTGAGTTTTAATGCAGTACTATCTTGTTTAAAACCCTCTATTATCTATCTATATATATAATTCACTAAGGCAAGACGACCATGGAAAGCACGCCGGAAGGGGCGTGGATTCACTAAGCCGCCGACAAGTGAGACACCTATGGTGCACGCAGGAAGGAGCCACGCCCACCAACTCCAAGACCATTGGATATGACGACAACTCGCAGAGCCACGCCCACCAACTCAGACGCGACGACACAGAAAAAATAGCGTCATTTATATTCGTCTGTCGTAGAGGCAACATGCCCACGCTGACTGTTCATAGAGGCATGTTTCTCGCGGAGGTGAATCGCCATATGCAGCGTGTAAAACGGTTTGCGAGGGGTATCCCATGGGATCCTTAAAACATTCCTTTACAACTGAGGTTAAAACACACGACCGCATGCACCCTAGCAAACTGTTTTACACGCTACAAACAGCAATTCGCATCTGCGACAAACATGCGTCTTCTTAGATGCTCCTGCACTTTGTACTCACCCACCTCGCTATTACCGTGGTCGGGTGTCTTGGTGGATTATATATAGAAAGGCAGCCAAAACCGCACAGAGCAATGAAAAGTCTACGTGAGTCACAGGTGCATCTGGACTGTGCAAAGACAATGATTCGAGTGATGAGTTGGAGGTGGGCACATGAGCAAGCAGTGCATACTGAACGAGAAATCAGCAGACTAGCATGACGGAGGGAGCGGAGTGGATGTCCTTCTCCTCTCCTCCCGTTCCACCCTCCGCGCCACACGGACGATTGTGTGTTGGTTCGTTCCGTGCATTGGTTAAAACCCAATGAAGGAACCAGTCTTCAAAAACCAATAAGCCCTGTGCCTCTGTTTCATTACCGTCTCACCTGCTTCACCAATGCAGGCCCCGCGACATGGCAGCCAACCGGGTAACCAAAGTCTTTGGGTTCAGGGGGGAGTATGGTTACAAAGCTGAAACTTAAAGGAATTGACGGAAGGGCACCACCAGGTGTGAAGCCTTTCGCTTCATTTGACTCAACACATGAAACCTCACCCGACCCGGACACGGAGAGGATTGACAGATTGATAGCTCTTTCTCGATTCTGTGGGTGGTGGTGCATGGCAGTTCTTAGTTGGTGGAGCGATTTGGCTGGTTATTTCCGAAAACGAACGAGACACCCGCCTGCCAAATAGTTACACGACCCAACAGCGGTCGGCGACCAAATTCTTAGAGGGACAAGTGGCTTTCAGCCACGTGAGATTGAGCATTAACAGGTCTGTGTTGCACTTGTATGTCTGGTACTGCATGCGCGCTGCACTGAATGGATCAACGTGTGTCTACCCGGCGCGGTGAGGCGTGCATAAGCCGTTGAACCCCATTCGTGATGAAGACCGTGGCTTGCAATTGTTCCCCACGAACAAGAATTTCCCAGTACATGCGGGTCATACGCTCGCACTGATTTCGTCCCTACCCTTTGTAACCCAAACCATGGTCTGGTGACTTGGTGGATTATATATAAAAAAGCAGCCGGAAC
Source organism: Polypterus senegalus (assembly GCF_016835505.1). Taxonomy (NCBI): domain Eukaryota; kingdom Metazoa; phylum Chordata; class Cladistia; order Polypteriformes; family Polypteridae; genus Polypterus; species Polypterus senegalus. The sequence continues at coordinate 20,916,929 of NC_053163.1, forward strand.
CGCAAAGAACAATGAAAAATCAACGTGAAAACCGACTGAGGCGGTGTTTGGAAAATTAACAGTCAACGTGACTCACAGGTGCGTGTGGACTGTACACAGACAGCGACTCAGGTAGGGAGTTGGGGGCGGGCACATAAGCGGGCAGTGCGTACTGAACGAGCGCTTTTCAACCCCGTCCTTCGCTTTGGAAGGAGAAGGCGCTACGGCGCTCCTCCAGTTTTCAGTCACGGACAATTGTATGTTGGTTCATAGCGTGCATTGTTGCAATGTTACATTTCTTTGTGGTTTATTAAATTACGGATTTTTCAAATGTTTATTTTTTCCTCTGTGCTTAAAAATCATTTAAAAAGCAGCCTGATTATGCGGCGTATGCTACGCCGCGAGTTGGCTAGTGTCATATAAATGTAATGCTATCTCATTTGAACATAAAAGCTGACTGTGGTCACAGTTATATATTGCTGAAACAAGATGTGTACAGTGACATGCAAAAGTTTGATCCCCCCGATCAAAATGATTGTTACTGTGAATAGCTAAGCAAGTGAAAGATAACCTGATTTCCAAAAGACATAAAGTTAAAGACATTTCTTTAATATTTTAAGCAAGATTATTTTTATATTTCCATCATTTACAGTTTCAAAATAACAACAAAGAAAAAAGGGCATGAAACAAAAATTTGGCGTTCCTTGCATGATCAGTTTTTAATAGCACCCCTTTGGCAAGTATCACTGGTTGTAAATGTTTTCTCTAGCCAGCTAAGAGTCTTTCAGGTCTTATATAGGTGATTTTCACCAATTCTTTTTTGCAAAAGGCTTTTTGTTCTTTATGATTCTTGGGCCTCTTGCATGTCCTGCTCTTTTGAAGTCTATTCACAGATTTTTGATGTTTAGATCAGGAAAGTGTGAAGGCCATCGCAAAACCTACCACTTGTGCTTCTTTAGATAGTCCAGTGTGGATTTTGAGGTGTTTTTAGTTTATCATCGTATTGTAGAAGCCAGCCTCTTTTATCTTTAGCATTTTTACAGACAGTTTGAGGTTTTCTTCTAGACTTTTCTGGTATTTAATTGAATATATTTTTCCTTCTACCACTGAAATGTTACTAGTACCACTGGCTGTAACACAAGCCAAAGGCATGATCACTTCACTCCCATGATTAACAGTTATAGAGGTGTTCTTTTCATGAAATTCTGTACCCTTTGTCTAATTTATGCAGGTGTCTCTGCACAGTAGAACAGTGCACTGCCACTCCAGAGTCTGCTAAATCTTCTTGAAGGTTTTTTGCAGTCAAACAGGAGTTTTGATTCCTTTCCAGCAATCCTATTGACAATTCTCTCTGAAAGCTTCTGCATGTGGCCAAAGATTTTCATCAGAATCACTCTGAATGTTAACTTTATCCATAAACCAAGGAAAACATCTCTTAGCGTGCCTTATTCAGCCCTAGATGCCCATACACTCAGCAACCATTGCATCTGCAAGTGACATCTGGTCACGTGGGTGGCAGTCAGATACCTTACATCTCCATGCAGAAAATCTTCAGTAGGATTGAGGAAATGAAAGCATGGTGGCAGAAATAATGACATTATCCTAGAATGGGCTTTACAATAAGCCATTCTGTGCCATGGCGAAAATGATGAAAGGCCAAGTTGTCCCATAAAATCACAAACTTTGGTAAATTTTGCCTGTCTTGCTTTCTTTCTGCTGAAAGCCTGCAAGAAAAGCACTAAGGCATGCTGTATTGTATTGGTCCAATAATGAGCTTATTCTGCTGCAATTAATCACCAGATATTGCAGCACACATGGTGATGTTACCCGATGCTTGGCTCCATTGCCTTCAAGCTCCATTATTGTCTTCAGTAAATTAGTAAATGAGCAAGGTACCATTAGTCACAAATTGCATAACTAACTGTCAAAGATCTCAAAGAAAAATGCCCGTACATGGTGTGTTATTAAAATGGCCTTAGATACCTTAACTAAACATATTGGTATCTGAGTTCTTTGACACGTTTAGAGTTCCTCTCAAAAGGACAGTGGACAACTGTTTCATCCTGATCTGATGTTTCTGGAGCACTTCTGAAATGGTTGTAGTGCTAACATTGTGAATGGTTGAAAATTTCTAAAAAATATTATCTCTAAACTATCCTTTTAATCCTTATAATTATAATTACCAACGTAACAATGGACTGCATGGCAGTAACCCGTGGGAAAACTGGATATTAAGGTTCAAGCTGTCTCACTTTTGGTTAAGACTACAAAATGACATGAAAAATTCAGAATCAATGTCTCCAAGGCGGGACAGTTAACTTTGTGAGCTGGAAATGTTAAAGGCCTGAATCACAGATTAATAAGTAAGAAAGTATTCTCTCAACTAAGGAAGTCTAAACGCTAAAATAGTATTTTTACAGGAGACCCACGTATTAAGCAAGGATCAGTTCCGGCTGCAAAAAGACTGGACTGGCCAAATGTTCCATTCCAGTTTTACAAAAAAAAACTAGAGGTGTGGGAATTTTCATACATAGAACAGTCTCATTACATCAGATGTAGTATCTGATCCTGAAGGGAGATACATAATTGTTATGGGTAATTTATTTAATTGTAAAGTGATTTTGATAAATGTCTATGTACCCAATGTGGATGATAGGGAATTCATCCAAAATGTATTTGCATCCATTCCCAATGTGAACACTCATAAAATTATAATGGCTGGGGATTTTAATTGTGTTTTAAATCCAGACCTAGATAGGTCTCCTGTTACAGGGGTGGTAACATCTAACACTGCAAAGACAATTACACAGTTTTTAACTGACCACAACTTATCAGACCCCTGGAGATTTCTAAACCCAAATTCAAAAACATATTCCTTCTACTAACCAGTGCATCATTGCTACTCAAGAATTGATTATTTTTTTGTAGATAACTATTTCTTGCCTATGATTAAATCCTGCAAGTACGACGCTATTGTTATCTCCAACCATGCCCCTCTGATCTTGGAGATAAAATCATTTTGCCCCACATACTTATCTTGCAGATGGCATCTTAACCCACTTTTATTAGCAGACAAGAACTTTACAGAATTTATATCAAAACAAATCAGTTTTTCTCTAGACACAAATATATCCTCAGAGGTCTCTGCAGGAATACTCTGGGAAACCCTGAAGGCCTTCGTAATAGGACAGATTATCTCAAAGCTTTCCCACAGAAAAAAACTGGAAACCAAGCAGGTATCAGAGCTAACCAAAGAAATTAATAGAATAGATCAAGAACATGCCAGTTGTCCAAGTGAGGCTCTTCATAGGAAAAGACAGGCTTTGCATTCAGAAGTCAACCTCTTGACAACTAAAGAAAATAAACAACTCAATTTTAAATCAAGACATCATTACTATGAACATGGAGAGAAAGCTAATAAGCTTTTAGCTCAACAAATCCACAAGCAAGAAGTTCGCAATGCAATCCCAGCAATTACCAACACAAATGGGGACATAATCATTGACCATAAAAATATAATGCACACATTTAGAGACTACTATAAATCCTTATATTCTACTGAGTTTAAAGAAGACAAGACACAATCTAATGCATTTCTGGATGCATTAGAGATACCACAAATAGATACTCTTAGTGCAGAGGAATTGGATAAACCGTTGGCAATATCAGAATTATTAGATGCTATAAAGTCACTTCAGAGTGGGAAAGCAGCAGGCCCTGATGGCTACCCTGCCGAATTTTATAAGAAGTTCTCCACTCAGCTAGCTCCCCTCCTATTAGCAACATTCACAGATGCTAGAGATAATAAAATTCTACCTCAAACTTTTCGTCAAGCATTAATCAGCATCTTTCCTAAACTAAATAAGGACTTATTACAATGTGCATCATACAGACCAATTTCACTTCTAAATAATGATGTTAAGATACTCTCCAAAGTCCTAGCTAGAAGGATGGAGAAAGTGCTGCCTTCAGTAATATCACAAGATCAAACTGGATTTATTAAAGGCCGACATTTAGTGTCCAATCTTCGTCACCTGTTAATGTAATATACTCACCCGCAAAGTCAAACATCCCAGAAATTTTATTATCCTTGGATGCAGAAAAAACATTTGATATGATTGAATGGAACTACCTTTTCACTACATTGGAGAAATTTGGGTTTGGCCCGAACATTTGTGCATGGATCAAACTACTGTATACCAATCCAGAAGCTTCAGTTTGTATTAACAACATTAATTCAGACTACTTTAAACTAGAACGTGGTACCAGACAAGGATGCCCCTTGTCACCACTACTTTTTGCAATCACCATTGAGCCACTGGCAGTTCACTGTTGAAATACTTATGAGATAAAGGGATTATCAGAGAAGGACTTGAACAGAAAATTTCTCTATATGCAGATGATATGGTACTGTATATATCAGAACCACAAAATACTGTGCCCGCAGTCCTAACAGCACTTACAGAATTTCAAAAGATTTCTGGTCTCAGAATTAATTTGAATAAAAGTGTGCTCTTTCCAGTGAATTCTCAAGTATGCAATATTAGATTGGACACCTTCCCTTTAATCATAGCAGATCAGTTTAAATACCCAGGGGTAAACATCACAAATAAACATAAAGCTCTTTATCAACAAAATTTCGCTGTCTATATGGAAAAAATCAAGCAAGACTTGCATAGATGGTCAACCCTTCATCTCACCTTAGCTTGAAGAATTAACATTGTTAAGATGAATGTCCTCCCTAAGCTTCTCTTTTTATTTCAAAACATTCCAATATACATCAATAAATCATTTTTAAGAAATTAGATTCAACCATAACCTTATTTATTTGGAATTCAAAACACTCACGTATTCAAAGATCGACCCTACAAAGACCAAAGGCAGAAGGTGGCATGGCTTTACCTAACTTTCCATTTTATTGCTTGGCAGCAAACATACTAGCTATAAAAACCTGGACATTGACACAAATAGATGAACATAGAAATAAAATCCTGCAGTACTTCTTTATATTCCTTGCTTTGCGCCCCAATAAACGCAAATTATCGCCAATATACTAATAACCCAATAGTGCTTCACTCACTCAGAATATGGAACCAATGTAATGTTCGCTGATGACACAGCTATTGTGGGCTGCATCAGGAGTGGGCAGGAGGAGGAGTATAGGAAGCTAATCAAAGACTTTGTTAAATGGTGCGACTCAAACCACCTACACCTGAACACGAGCAAGACCAAGGAACTGGTGGTGGATTTTAGGAGGCCCAGGCTCTTCATGGACCCCGTGATCATTAGAGGAGACTATGTGCAGAGGGTACAGACCTATAAATACCTGGGAGTGCAGCTAGATGATAAATTGGACTGGACTGCCAATACTGATGCTCTGTATAAGAAAGGTCAGAGCCAACTATACTTCCTTAGAAGTTTGGCATCCTTCAACATCTGCAATAAGATGCTGCAGATGTTCTATCAGACGGTTGTGGCGAGTGCCCTCTTCTTCGTGGTGGTGTGATAGGGAGGCAGCATAAAGAAAAAGGACACCTCACAACTGGACGAGCTTGTTAGGAAGGCAGGCTCTATTGTAGGAATGAAGCAGGACAGTTTAACATCTGTGGCAGAGCAACGGGTGCTAAGCAAACTCCTGTCAATCATGAAGAATCCACTGCATCAACTGAACAGTGTCATCTCCAGGCAGAGGATTAGCTTCAGTGACAAAAAGATGGAACTGACGTGCAGTAATTCTTCAATTATTTATAAAGACAATATATATAATTGTTCAAAGTTTATTCTTATCCAAAAAAAAAAAAAGAATATTCACTTAATAAGTCACCTGTACTTTCCTTAGTCATTGTGACTCTAGACCAGATTCTGGATGGCAGGGTAGTGTTCCGTTAGCTTTTCCCGAGCTCAAATTCCATAAACTAACAACAAAAATACTTATCGCTGCTTATAGAAAAGCTGACGTGCCTTTTATTAGCACTCACATTACAAGGAACAGCAGGACCTTAATGTCCAGGCACAGTGACGTTCCTACTTACTTAAATGCTAGTCTCGTTTTAAATTTGAGTTTGTCTTGTCCAGTCAATCAGTGACTTTTACAGCTGGACTCACTCTGGCATTTAAGTAATCACACTTGTATTAATTGGCCACAATATCTTGCATACAACATATAGATATTGTTCACACAATATATAACTTTTGGTCTCAAAATACCATATAAGACAGCTTAAGAAGATGAAAAAAACACTTTCCTCAACATGCTTCTTTAAATTTGAAGGTGAATTCCTGAAAGCAGAGATTTCTTTAGGTGCTGGCAGGCGCTGAAGGCAGTGCATTGTATCTGACTCATGTTTGCATTATATAGATCTGAACGAAGTGTTTAAATACGATTGTGAGAGAAATGCATATTCAATTTCCTTGTCTCAGCAGTGAGCAGGAAGTAGCGTGGGAACGATCTACAAAGCCGTGCAAGGGACGCTATAGTGCTTTTATTTGGAATGATATAAAGCATTCTATTGACTGCGTCTGAACAATGCTGAACTATGTATAACTTAAATTGACAACACATCTGATAGATTTCTTAAATGAATTTATATTAGTTTGGTCTGCATAATGAGTAACGAGTACTAACTGTAGCTGGGTAAAAGTATGCTAATTCAACCTAAAAATATAGTGGGGTAAAAATTAAATACACTTAAATAAAGTAACAAATAACTGTATTTCATTATGTTACGCCTCTGCCAGTGACTTAATTAAAACAGGTGAACATTTATACCCATTTATCCGTACTATATGAAACATTTATATTGGAGCACCTCTCTACTGCTTACTCATGTGGGTTTTGCGCAGGTTTTTGCAAGTGACAAACTTTTCGTATTTTAATATACTTACACGCTTCTCAACATGTTATTTTCAGACCATACAGTATATATAACCCAGTTAGAGTTATGGATTTATTTGAACTTGTTCCTGGTAAAAGCTGATTGTGTGAAGACTAGGGTGTGGCACAGAGACCCACACACAAGCACATCAACACAGCCATGGGTTCAAACAAAGGTAGATTATTATTAAAAATACTTTGTGTAAAGCCAATAAACCAGTTGTTTTCTCCTCTTTCTCTTTATCTCTCTCTCACCACCGTACTGCCCTCCTCCAGTTGACTGTTGTCTTCCTTCCTCCCAACTCACTTGGACAAGGCAGTGCAGTCCCTTTTATTGACGGTTTTGGAGTACTTCTTGTGCCAGGGCTTTTTCCCATTGGAAACACTTCTGGGTCATACAGAAGTCCCGAATAACAAGAAGTGCATCTCCCTCTTGTGGCACCCAGGGAAACCAGTACAGCTGTGCTTCCAGACTAGAATTCCCAGCATTCCTTGCTGGTTTCTTATCGGGTACCGATATGTAGGGCCCCTGATATCTAACATCCTGGAGGAACAAATATCCCCCAGAGACAGTCCTCCCCTGTCCGTCCCTTTTGGCAGGGATGTCCGTCCATCCATCAGGGGAACCTTTTTCGGGTAAGGCATCTTTTTTATCTCTCGACCAGGATGTCTGTCTGCTCACTTGGGGTCTCCCATCCAGGTAAGGAATCTTCCCCTCACCTGGTCAAAATGCCCATCCAACTCATGTGGCACTTACAATTGATAATTCAATTCATAACAGAAAGGTAACCTCATTTTGGCATATGGTGTTTCCTAATAGTCCAGATGAAAAAAATATGTTCACTTTCTGTTTTGAACATCGGATGTCTTTGTGTTTTCACATGTCTCTACAATGCACTTCTGAGCTGATCTAAATGCACATATTAAAAGGAAGGGACCTTGTTTTCATTTCTTACTCTGCAAAATTAAATTTTATAATGTTCTTCATCTAACCTTTTCCATTTCCACACAGCACAATTTAAGGGATGAAGTCTCTGCAGTCACTGAAGAATTAAATAAGCTGAATGGTATTCTGATTTCAGAAAGAGTAAGTGTTCTTTATTATTAAAGACACATTAAGTAAGAAATGCTTTAGAAGTGTTATCATTATATGACTTATCTGCTGTGTAAAAATACAGAGAAAAATAGATGGCATACCCTGTTTAATGTCCTAAATAAAAAATGAAATTCAGATATAAATAATGACAACTTTTGTCATTCTTGATGCTCCTGAGTTCCCACAATAATCCTGTAGTTTTGGAGCTCTGTCCTCTTCCAAAGTAGTTTCAACAAAAAATGGCAACTTTTCCTGCTAATTTTCCAACATTCCAGAGCAATAGAAACCATGTAAATAATGGTGCATCGCTGTTTTTCTGTCAAATCCCCACCTCCACCTCAGAGACAACCCGAACTATTTCCCCTGAGACATTCCCCAGGCTTATGGTATGACATTGCCCCCCACCTACCACACCTTCCAAAGAGATGAAGCTGCCCTGGTTAAGAGGTTGTGAACATGAAAAAGGGCATCTGCCTTAGCCCAAAGTAAACCCTTCCAATGAACTAACTTAAAGTGATATATACCTGAAGATCAAAACAATAGGCAGTATTTCAGCTTCATGATGGCCCATTTGATGGCACTTGCTTCTTGTTCAATGGCAGAATTGACCATGGGCTGTTATTCTCTTTGATAATACCCAGTTCTAACATATTTTTATTTCCGGATCGACTTTAGCACATTTAGCCTCTGGGATCGGATACGGGTGCTCACTCAAAATTATGCCAAGTTCAGTGACTATATAGTTTCTAAAAATTTTGCTCTTTGGACAGCACTCAAAGAGTCACCAAAGTTAAATGTGTCTGAGTTGGTAAAAAGGTCTAGGGTATAACTGTAAGGGTAAGGCTGGAGTTGTTTCGACTCTTTCCTTCCTGGGCTTAAGGATGTTTACATGATAAATTCTCTTAGGGGTTCTTTGTTTGGGTTGTCTAATTATGTGATCCACCAAACCTTTGCATTCTTTTACCTCATACCATCCAGTGTGCTAGAATTTTAGAGTGGGAGGTGGGCACCAAGACCATAACACATTGACCCTAGCTGGAATCTGTGAGTGTCAGCTCCTTGTATAGCCAAGCCTGCGTCTGTGGAAGAATTGTCACAAAATGTTGACATAACTGAGCTATGTACTCTAATATATTGGTGGATTGAAAATCTTGTTCCACCTACACCTTCTTAACCAGACCCAATATTCCCCTCAGCTGTCCCCCATACAGGGGTTTCAACAGAGAAAAGCCAGTAGAGTTTTGTAGCACTTCCCTGTATGCAAAAAAGACACATGGAAACAGCCTATTCCAATCTTGCCTATCCTCTCTCACCTCTTTCTTCAACTTTTATTTTAGCGTTTAATTAAAGCACTCTACTAAGCCATTCATTTGGGTAAACAGATATTTTCATATGTTTAATACAAAGCAGCTTTGCAATTTCTTCAAATGGTCTGGAATTAAAGGCTGTCCCTTGATTCATAAGAATTTCTTTAGGGATTCTCACATGAGGAAACACCCCAGTCAACTCTATATGGGATGACCTCTGTATATAGACAACACCAAAATATATTTGTCTCCACAGGCGGAGATTTTGAGTAGATCAGTTTGATAGAGTAGATTAATTTCCCTGACAGGTTGAATAAAGTAAAAGTATGTATGTATGTATGTATGTATGTATTTTTCTATCTATCTATCTATCTATCTATCTATCTATCTATCTATCTATAATATAGTACCTTTCATATCTATCTATCTATCTATCTATCTATCTATCTATCTATCTATAATATAGTACCTTTCATATCTATCTATCTATCTATCTATCTATCTATCTATCTATCTATCTATCTATCTATCTATCTATCTATCTATCTATCTAAATGAGCGTCCATAAGATGCACATGCATCAGCTTACATACCTCATGATGGTACAAGCATGAGAATAATAGAAGTTGCTGGTTTTTCCTTTGGTGATCAGCTACTTGATATAATAGGTAATTTTCAATAACAAAATAAGGTTCCTGTGGGATGGACTCAGAGGTGGATACACTATTAACAGAAACAGCTGCATTCCTGGTGTGCTTAAGGGAGTCATCATTCCACTGCTTCCTTTTAAAAAATTTCCTTTTAAAAGCTTCCTGAAATTGGAACAATATCATCTGCATTCTATCAGGCAATAAGTCTTTGAATTAATCTTCCACAGTTTAAGGTGCTGAAAGGACTTCAACACATTGAATGGCTAGTGTGTTTGATCATAAAGAATCAGAAATAGAATCACTGTTACTTGTGAGTACTTAATACACAGAACTTTATGGTGATAGCTTTGGATCAGCTTATTGTATAACACAACATCACATACAAATAACATAAATAACTTAAACAGCTCGTGAAGTTGTAAAAGAAATGTGCAAGTGAAAGTTTGTATATATAGTGTGTATGTATACACACACACACACATACACCTTCATACTGTACATGAAAGAACACACAAATAAGCAAGGAAGACAGGCTAATATATTGATTTGCAAGGGCTATGGGTCTGAGAAAGAAAGTGTTTAGGTGTCTGTTAATATTTGATTTAATTGACCTAAAGCGTTTACCAGAGGGGAGTTTTTGGAACAAATGATGGCTTGTTGTGGCGCTGCACATAATGGGTATGTGGTAGTGCATTTTTTTTTAAATAACACCAATGCACTCAGGCTCTGTGGGTACAGGTGTGCGCAGTGGTAGAGCCAACTGGTTGATGAGAGGATTGGCTAAATCATATTTAATTGATCAATTCATTCCCATGCTTAACAGATGGAGAGGTGTTCTTTTCATGAAATTCTGTACCCTTTGTCAAATTTATGCAGGTGTAGAACAGTGCACTGCCACTCCAGAGTCTGCTAAATCTTCTTGAAGGTTTTTTGAAGTCAAACACAAGTTTTTATTTGCCTTTCCAGCAATCCTATTGACAATTCTCTCTGAAAGTTTTCTTGGTCTTTAGACCTCAACTTAATCTCCACCATTCCTCTTAACTGCCATTTCTTAATTACATTAAAAACTGAGGTAATGGCTATCCGAAAATCCTTTGCTATCTTGTTGTAGCCTTCTCCTGCTTTGTGAGCATCAATTATTTTGCAGGGGGACCCTTTGCTTTAAACCGCATATATCTGAGGTCTAGTGTTCTCATGGCTATTGATGTGTGTGGTGTCATCATGCCAAGATCAAAAGAGCTGTCTAATGCTCTCTTAAAGATAAATGTGGATTCCTATGAGTCTGGCAAGGGGTTTTAGAAAATCACCAAATTAATTGTAATCAATCATTCCACTGTAAGGAAAATCATCTACAAGTGCAGTAGATTTTAAATAACTGCTAATTTCTCCAGGACTGGCCAGTTTAGCAATTTCATCCCAAGAGCTGACTGTTTGATACTAAAAGAAGTCTCCAATAACCCCAAAATGTCACTATGCGATCTGCAGGTAACTCTTGGAATAGTCTGTGTCAAAGAGCATGCATCTACAATCAAAAAGAGATTGCATAAATTTGACCTGCATGTGAGGTGTTCCAGGAAAAGGCCTTTGCTATCTTAAAAGAACCTTAGAGCAAGACTCCAGTTTGCCATTATACATCTAGGCAAATACCAGGCCTTCTGTTATAATGTGCTCAGGACAAATGAATCACAGCTAGAGCTGTTTGGCCACAGTGGCAGTAGACATGTTTGGCACAAACTGAAGGCAGCATTTCAGGAAAAGAACCTCAAACCAACTGTGAAGTATGGGGCTGGACATAGTCTGCCTTGTGGTCCTTTTGCTGTCTCAGGACTCGGGCAGCTTGCATTCTTTGAGTTAAATATGATTTCTTCATCATATCAAAGTGTGCTTCAGGAGAGTGTGAGGCCATCTGTCATAAAGGTGAAATTGAACCAGCAATGGACCTTTCATGTAATATTCTGAAAAACACGACAAAATCTACCAAGGAATTGCTCAGAAGAAAAAATGGTGGGTTATGGACTGGTCTGGTCAAAGCCATTGAAATGTTGTGGTGAATTTAAAAGAGTGGTACATGAAAGAAAACAACAAACATCTTGCAGCCACAATGAATTTTGCATGGAAGGGTGGACATACATTTCACTGGGTCAATGCCATACACTGTTGAGAAGTTATGCATACATCTACATTAATTCATTTCCAGTAAAGGTGACAAAGGTAGACTTATTTTTCCCCAGCACACCATTCAATCTATTTAGATTTTTGTTAAATAAATTATTAAAAGGGCAATTTTTCCATGTGTTTTTATTCAACTATATCACATTTATCTGTAGGCAGAGTTTGAATGAAGATCTACTGTTTGCCAACTCAAATATTTTAATAGAGTCAACAATTTCCATAGGGTGCACATACTTTTTCACATCACTGTAAATTCATACATTTAATAGAAAGATGGATTGTTTTTGCTTCTTATACTGAAAAATGTTTGTAAAATTTCTCATCTGACATTTTCCATTACCACACAGATCAATGTAAGATACGAAGTTAATGCAATAAGGGACAAACTGGACAATCTGAATGACTTTCTGATTTCCAAAAAGGTAAGTATTCTCTATTAATAAAGACACATTAAGAAAGAAGTGCTTTAGAAGTGTCCTCTTTACGTGACTAATCTGCTGACATTTATATACGCGTATTTCATGCTCATTTCTCATACAACATTGGTCTTCCTTTCCTTCTTTAGTGCTAATTATTTGTTTATATGTATGTTTGTTTAATCCCATTATTATAAAAAAGGATCTTCATTAAACTGGTGAACATTTACATCCATCCTTCGAGTATCAAAACATTACACAGTTGGCAACCTTGTTTTGTTAATTTAAAGGGTTTTGCATGAGCTGATCCAAGTGTCAAACTTCCTGTATATAAATTTATATTGTTTAATCTTATATATCTCCATAAATACATGAACACAATAATAACTTTGTATACAGTTTTGGACCTTTTTGATTGCTTACATAGTAAGAGTGCACTGCTGATTTGCCTACATTGCAAAAACCAATGGAAAGTTATAGATTAGTAGGAAGGAGTTTTGTTTTTGCTTTTTACATATAAACTAAAAAATAACTTATCTTTTTTGAGTCTGAACATGTCTGATCCCACATAGGAAAAATTGTTATTGAGCAATATGAGAGATGGAGCCTCTGGAATAATCCAGGAATTTTACATGCTGAATGACATTCTGATTGTATTTGTATCATTAAAGACATCTTAACCACAAAAGAAAAGCTTTATATTAAATTAAATAACAGCCCAAACTTTTACATTTCTGTTACCCAGATAGTGAATAAAAATGTGCTTTCTCCAGCGAAATCTCTAGCACACCATATTAGACTGGAAATCTTTTTGTTTATTCTATCAAAATGTTTTTTAAGATATCTAGATATGAACATCATAACAAAATACAAATATCTTTTTCAACACAATTTTGATTACAACATGGAAAAAAATCAAACAAGATGTTAACAAATAAACGGTCTACCCTCCATCCCATTTTAGCAGGGAAAATCAGTACTAACAAGATGAACATCATTCCTAGCTAAGCAACTGAAAATAACCTGATTTCCAAAAGACAACAAGTTAAAGACATTTCTTTAATATTTTAAGCAAGATTATTTTTATATTTCCATCACTTACAGTTTCAAAATAACAACAAAGAAAAAAGGGCATGAAGCAAAAATGTGGGTATCCCTGCATGATCAGTTCTTAGAAGCACCCTTTGGCAAGTATCACAGGTTGTAAATGCTTTCTGTAGTCAGCTAAGAGTCTTTCAGGTCTTATGTAGGGGATTTTTACCAATTCTTTTTTGCAAAAAGATTTTGTTCTTTATGATTCTTGGGCCGTATTGTATGTCCTGCTCTTTTGAAGTCTATTCACAGACTTTTGATGTTTAGGTCAGGAGAGTGTGAAGGCCATGGCAAAACCTACCACTTGCACTTCTTGAGATAGTCTTCCACTTTGCATTCTGTCTGCTGTGGCATTTCAGACACTCTAGAAATAGACTGTTTTGTGGCATTTGAAGTGGACTTTCCAATTCTACGTCTTTTTTTCAGTAGCATGGACATATTTGCAAAAAGCAGCACAATTATAATGTGTCACATGGTATTACGTACGGAATAAGCACCACAGTGAGATTAATTTACGTTATTTACGATACGTCGGAAAGTGAACAAAGAGCACCAGTCAGTCAGAAAGAGCAACACTGAAACCGTACTGTGAGTTGAAAAGCGAGCAAATATAACGGACGTTGGCAAATGAAATACAGCACTGTCAGTGCGTGTGGGAGTGTGACGTGTGGAAACTCGGGTGTGTTAGCAGGTCACGCGCACTGGGTCGTTCACGTTTCACATCCATACGGCAATTCCCATTCATCTGATCCAAGGTTATTATAGTTAACGAAAACTAAAATCAAAACTGAAACTATTATTAAAAAAACATTTTCATAACTGAAATAAAATAAGTAACAAAACTGAAATGAAAAACTAAACAAAATTATTAAAGTAGCTGGAAAGACTAACTGAAATAAAATAAAATAATAATTTACTAAAATATTTTTAGTTTTCGTTTTTGAATGAATATTCTTACCGTTAGTCTTTAACCCTTGTAAGTTTTAACTCTAAAACAGAAAGTCATCCACTACGAGCTGTCCCCGCATGTATTCATCCTTTGAACGGTGGCTGGTGACGGAGGGCGGCTGTTCACATAGCATTTGCGGTGACAGAGCGAGCTGAGTGTGGGTGCATAAAGCGTGTGAAATAGAAAGCGATTTGCGTGCCGCCTTTCTTTGCGCTTGTTGTATATCAAGATATAATTAAAACGGCTGAAATCAGAATGTGTTGGTCAACAAAAACTTCGCAGTATGGACAGAAAAATCACGAGTGGGTAACGTTTCAGTTTATTTCTCACATGACCCCTCATGGACCCTGTGATCATCAGAGGTGACTGTGTGCAGAGGGTGCAGACCTATAAATACCAGGGAGTGCAGCTGGATGACAAATTGGACTGGACTGCCAATACTGATGCTCTATGTAAGAAAGGTCAGAGCCGACTATACTTTCTGAGAAGGTTGGCATCCTTCAACATCTGCAATAAGATGCTGCAGATGTTCTACCAGACGGTTGTGGCGAGTGCCCTCTTCTATGCGGTGGTGTGCTTGGGAGGCAGCATAAAGATGAAAGACGTCTCACGCCTGGACAAACTTGTTAAGAAGGCAGGCTCTATTGTAGGAGTAAAGTTGGACAGTTTAACATCTGTGGCAGAGCGTCAGGCATTAAGCAAACTCCTGTCAATCATGGAGAATCCACTGCATCCACTTAACAGTGTCATCTCCAGACAGAGGAGTAGCTTCAGTGACAGACTTTTGTCACTGCCTTGCTCCACTGACAGACTGAGGAGATCATTCCTCCCCTACACCATGCGACTCTTCAATTCTGCCCGGGGGAGTAAATGCTAACATTACTCAAAGTTATTGTCTGCTTTTTTATTTTTATTTTTTCATTTTTATTACTATTGTCGTTGCGAAAAATTCATCATCAGAAGGCTTTTTACCTAAAAATAAAGGCTATTAGGACTCGAGATAGACAGAGTTTTAAGGCTTTATTGCAATAAATCAACCACACAGACTCAACCCAATTCGGCCGAATGAGATCGAGCCCCGTACATTACAGCAATTGAAGTTTTTATAACAATTTCTTATCATTTTTACCTCGTTCGATTAGCTCATTCTGCACCTGGTTTTACTGTCCATTATTCCTCTTGGTGTCTGTTCGGCTTATTTTGATTGGTCTAAGACTGGGTGGATGGCTTCCTCTTACCATCTTTGGGCTTTTCTTATGTCATTTCCTATCTTTTCTGACCTCGCTTGAATGAGCTGTCTTGCCCATCTTTTCTGACTCCCTTCTACTCCTGTCCGGCCAAACCTTGAGTTTCCATGGGAACCCTTATTATCTCCTTACTTTTCCTATCACTGGCCCCCTCGTGGAATTTGTTATTTTTCTATGCTGTTCCCATTTTCCCTAACTGGCCAAGGCTTCAATTCCATGGGTTTCCTCTCATCATTTCCTTTCTTAAACCTTCCAAACTTTTTTATAATAGTGACCTGAAGCTTAAGCTTTAATTAAAAAGAAATATAGTATGTGCTTTCATTTAATCATTGCTTGGCATGCTTGATAGCCTTAAATCACAGGTGTTCTCAAACTCTTATCCTGTCCAAAACTGGTTTCAGTGTATCAATTTGCTGATCTTTCCTTACTCTGGAAATATTACTGTAAGCCTAAAAAATAATTCAATATAACTGATTTTTAGTTAACTATTTGCTTGACCTATATTATTTGCTTAACATTCTAATTTATGCTTAATCTTAATATTTTAGAAGCTTTTAATTACTTTTTATGGCTCTATATGTTAATTTGCTATTATCTATGTTAATTTAAAAATTTTCCTTCTACACTTTTTAATTTAATACTGTTTTTTGTATCAGTATACTGCTGCTGGATTATGTGAATTTCCCCTTGGGATTAATAAAGTATCTATCTATCTATCTATCTATCTATCTATCTATCTATCTATCTATCTATCTATCTATCATTTTGTTGACAGCAATTCACCTGCCACTTCGCACAGGAGAAATCGTTTTTAACTTCTCATATACGAAGTACAGAGAAAGTATAGTAATCATGAAAAAATTAGACCTCGATATTTTGATGAATCTTGACGTTATAGACCTCCCACAGTCCAAAAATACTGTTTTTTGGAATTGTGTGCGCGCGTGTGTGTATGTAAACACAATAACTCAAAAACGCAACTAGGTAGATGGATGAAATTCGGCATGTGGTTGTTACACCACAATTGTAGATCTGTATTAACTTTTGGACCAAATCCATCACCCGGAAATGTTACTTTACCAGAAGACATACGATTTTTTTAATTTATGCAGCTGCAGAGTCCGATTTATTCAACATTGCTTTTATAATAATTGTTCAATATATTATTAATATGATTTTTGGTGATTGTTCCTTAATGTACATAATATAAAAATATAATCATTGTCTTGCGGTTTACTCCTCAAATATCCATCCCCATATCTGAGTATACAATAAAGTCTAGGGGAGACCACTCCCGGTTTTTGAAAATAAAATGGCACTGATCGAGAGACTGAGTAGGTCATCATACAAAATCAGCATATTGTTGCTGACCAATCACTTTTGCTTTAAAAACATAGTTTAACAATGAAGTGATATAAAAAAAGGTAGAGAGTCTGACAAGTGATGAAAAACTAAACATACTAATAGGTTTTTGTATTTATTCTATATTTATTAATTTATCTTTTTTACTTCATATTAACAACTTAAAATACCTGATATTACGAAAGTAATCCATTTGCAGAATTATATTTTAAAATATTTGTCTCCCTTTTTTCAATGTTTTTCTCTCTCTCTCAAAATAGATAGTTGAAATATCATATTCTTTTTGTTCTTAACATTAGCCTTATCATGCATATTGCATACCAGGGAGTTTTCCTGCCTTACATCCAAACCTGCTCGTGTAGGCTCCAGGTTACCTTTGTTCCTGCTCTGGATAAACAGCTTTAGATAATGTATATGTTGTTCTTAATCTCAGATGCTGTCTCTGTTGTTTTGTGCCTGTCCGTACTGTACTCCTATTACCTACTCTTGCTCTGATCATTATGGATTTACTGCCCTTTATGTTGGGCTATTCAAGTTAGGGGCAGAGAGACTTATATAGCTAGGTGGGGTCTGCACACTGATTCAAGTCTAAGAGCCCTGTTCTTCCAAAGCCCCTGTGATTTTCATGAGAAAATATTTAAAAATATATAAAATTGCGTAAAATTATTCATATTCAGTATCTAGTTTTGGTTATGCTTGTTTTTATCAGACAAAAACAAAACCAGATAGGGAAACCTGTTAAGTGTACAGTTCAGTCTGATTGTGACACAAAACTAACTCTCGTAGGAGCTCCATGCCATAATTACTAAAACTAAAACTGAAACTAATATATATAAAAATAAAATCGAAATGTTTTTGTGAAATAAAAACTAAACTAAAACTAAAAATACACGATGAAGGAAAACTAAAACTAAACTGAATTTCCAAGTAAGGTCAGAAAAAATACAGAAATAAAAACTAATATAAAAAGGCAAAAATGTAATAATCTTGATCTGATCAAAGCAGTCTGACTCATAGACATATATAGATAGACGCCGCATTCACTGTGTTGCCCAGTCGACAGGATACATCAGCGCGTCAACCTTATTGCAAGTGGCAAAAGTGCCATTTAAACTAATACAGGCAGACGTGGAAACCGGGTTTTCTGATGGAAAAACAATAACGTTTTAAACAGTATCATTTACATACAACAGATTTTGGTGAATTGTTCACATGCAATTATTTATATCCATTTATACACTAATAATAGTAATTATCAAATAATAATAATAATAATAATTATTATTATTATTATTATTATTATTATTAGGTAATTCCTCCCATATAAGTAACATTTCTCGGACTGTCTTTTTCCATCTCCGAAACATTTCTAGACTTTGTCCTGTTCTTACGGAACACAGTACTGAAGTATCGGTTAATACTCAAGTCACCTCACGAATAGATAACTGCAATGCTATTCTATCTGGCACCCCAGAAAAATGTATCTATCTGTGAAAACTTATTTAAAATTCTGCTGACAGGATAATAACCTGCTGTTCTAAATCCACTGAACATATTATACCTATTATCTCTCAACTTCACTGGCGTTCTGTTAACTTCAGAATACAATAGCTCGAGCGTCTCTCCTTGTGCTCCTCAACTCGTGAATTCTCTTCCCTCTCATATACGTCAGCTCGATTCAATAAAACATTTTAAAACTACCCTCAAAACTTTTCTTTTCAAACTGGCATACCAATTGTGAATTGTGCACTGTCACTGGCAGTTACCTTTGTTTGTTTGCTAATTATTGCTTTTTGATTTATCATTCTCTTGTTTTAATTTTACTAATGTTGTTTAATTTTATTGTATGATGACCCTGAGTGCTAAGAATATAAAATGGGATTTTTTATTAGTGAAATAGAACCAAAACAATTGTTCAGCCTTACCTATGAAATGTAATCCCCCGGGATCTTGCTTGAAGCATACATCGGTTTGTACAATCCCAAGCACCACATACATGATGCATCTTTATCCATTACTTCACTCCACAGCAGTGCCACTCGCAATATGGCGGCGACGTTGACGTACGATGATGCTGGTCATGCGGCGTCTAGTAATTCTATGTCTATGGTTGGCCTTAGCATACTTGGACATGCAATGCACAGAGACCAAAGCTGCTGCTAGATGGCGCCGCGGTGAACTTCTGTTGCAATGTGCGGCCATCTTAAGTATGGGGACCTATGCCGAACGTTGTGTTGGTGAAAAGGTGCCCTGTGCTTCACCACGAACATTTTTCCGAACCAAACATACCTCATGACCTTCTCCTGGTCACAAAGGAGCCCCATGCCCAATTTGGTGACGATCGGACGCCCGGTACAGATTTGTATGGGGGACAAACAATCATACACTCACACATCGACTCGCTTTATATATTAAATTGTACAAGCCAGCCACTTTTATATTTAGCATTTTTACAGACAGTTTGAGGTATTCTTCCAGACTTTTTGGGTGTTCAGTTGAATATATTTTTCCTTCTACTACTGAAATGTTCCCAGTACCACTGGCTGCAACACAAGCCAATAGCATGATCAATTCACTCCCATGCTTAACAGTTAGAGAGGTGTTCTTTCATGAAATTCTGTACCCTTTGTCAAATTTATGCAGGTGTCTCTGCACAGTAGAACAGTGCACCACCACTCCAGAGTCTGCTAAATCTTCTTGATGGTTTTTTGCAGTCAAACGCGGGTTTTCATTTGCCTTTCCAGCAGTCCTATTGACAATTCTCTCTGAAAGTTTTCTTGGTCTTTAGACCTCAACTTAATCTCCACCATTCCTCTTAACTGCCATTTCTTAATTACATTAAAAACTGAGGAAATGGCTACCAGAAAATCCTTTGCTATCTTGTTGTAGCCTTCTCCTGCTTTGTGAGCATCAATTATTTTGCAGGGGGACCTTTTGTTTTAAAACGCATATATCTGAGCTCTAGTGTTCTCTTTGCTATTGATGTGTGTGGTGTCATCATGCCAAGATCAAAACAGCTCTTTAATGACCTCAAAGATAAATGTGGATTCCTAGGAGTCTGGCAAGGGGTTTTAAAAAATCACCAAATTAATTGTAATCAATCATTTCACTGTAAGGGAAATCATCTACAAGCGTAGTAGATTTTAAATAACTGCTAATTTCTGCAGGACTTGCCAGTCTAGCAATTTCATCCCAAGAGCTGACTGTTTGATACTAAAAGAAGTCTCCAATAACCCCAAAATGTCACTATGCGATCTGCAGGTAACTCTTGGAATAGTCTGTGTCAAAGAGCATGCATCTTCAATCAAAATGATATTACATACATTTGACCTGCATGTGAGGTGTTCCAGGAAAAGGCCTTTGCTATCTTAAAAGAACCTTAGAGCAAGACTCTAGTTTGCCATTATACATCTAGGCAAATACCAGGCCTTCTGTTATAATGTGCTCAGGACAAATGAATCACAGCTAGAGCTGTTTGGCCACAGTGGCAGTAGACATGTTTGGCACAAACTGAAGGCAGCATTTCAGGAAAAGAACCTCAAACCAACTGTGAAGTATGGGGCTGGACATGTTGTGACTTGTGGTCATTTTGCTGTCTCAGGACCCGGGCAGCTTGCATTCTTTGAGTTAACTATGATTTCTTCATCATATCAAAGTGTGCTTGAGGAGAGTGTGAGGCCATCTGTAATAAAGGTGAAATCGAACCAGCAATGGACCTTTCATGTAATATTCTGAAAAATACTACAAAATCTACCAAGGAATTGCTCAAAGAAAAAATGGTGGGTTATGGACTGGTCTGGTCAAAGCCATTGAAATGTTGTAGTGAATTTGAAAGAGTGGTATATGAAAGAAAACTAACATACATCTTGCACCTGAATGAATTTTGCATGGAAGGGTGGACATACATTTCACTGAGTCAATGCCATAGACTGTTGGGAAGTTATGCAAAACTTCCATCCATGCATTATCCAAACCGCTATATCCTAACTACAGGGTCACGGGGATCTGCTGGAGCCAATCCCAGCCAACATAGTGCACAAGGCAGGAACAAATCCTTGGGCAGTGCGAACACACACACACAAACACACAAACCCACACACTAAGGACAATTTAGAATCGCTAATACACCTAACCTGAATGTCTTTGAACTGTGGAAGGAAACTGGAGCACCCGGTAGACAAGAGGAGAACATGCAAACTCCACACAGGGAGGACCCGAGAAGCAAACCCGAGTCTCCTAACTGCGAGGCAGCAGCGCTACCCACTGCACCACCATGCCGGCGTTATGCAAAACATCTACATGAATTCATTTCCAGTAAAGTG
The DNA here is from genome assembly GCF_016835505.1 of Polypterus senegalus. Taxonomy (NCBI): domain Eukaryota; kingdom Metazoa; phylum Chordata; class Cladistia; order Polypteriformes; family Polypteridae; genus Polypterus; species Polypterus senegalus. Next base: position 20,938,395 of record NC_053163.1, read on the forward strand.
GGCAAAGGTAGACTTATTTTTCCCCAGCACACCATTCAATCTATTTAGTGTTTTGTTAAATAAATTAATGAAAAGGCAATTTTTCCATGTTTTTTTGTTCAAGTATATTACATTTATCTGTAGGCAGAGTTTGCATGAAGATCTACTGTTTGCCAACTCAAATATTTTGAAGGAGTCAACAATTTCCATAAGGAGCACATACATTTTAACATCACTGTAAATGCATACATTAATAGAAAGATGGGTTTTTTTTGCTTCTTATACTGTAAAATGTTTGTAAATTTTTTCATCTGACCTTTTCCATTACCACACAGATCAATGTAAGATACGAAGTTGATGCAATAAGTGCCGAACTGAAGAAACTGAGTGACTTTCTGATTTCCGAAAGTGTAAGTATTCTGTATTAATAAAGACACATTAAGAAAGAAGTGCTTTAGAAGTGTCCTCTTTACGTGACTAATTTGCTGACATTTATATACGTGTATTTCATGCTCATTTCTCATACAACATTGGTCTTCCTTTCCTTCTTTAGTGCTAATTATTTGTTTATATGTATGTTTGTTTAATCCCATTATCATAAAAAAGGATCTTCATTAAACTGGTGAACATTTACATCCATTTTTCGTGTATCAAAACATTACACATCTGGCAACCTTGTTTTGTTAATTTAAAGGGTTTTGCATGAGCTGATCCAAGTGTCAAACTTCCTATATATAAGTTCATATTGTTTAATCTTATATATCTCCATAAATACATGAACACAATAATAACTGTGTATACAGTTTTAGACCTTTTTGATTGCTTACATAGTAAGTCTGCACTGCTGATTTGCCTACATTGCAAAAACCAACGGAAAGTAATAGATTAGTAGGAAGGAGCTTTGTTTTTGCTTTTTACATATAAACTAAGAAATAACTTATCTTTTTTGAGTCTGAACATGTCTGTTCCCACATAGGAAAAATTGTTATTGAGCAATTAGAGAGATGGAGCCTCTGGAATAATCCAGGAATTTTACATGCTGAATGACATTCTGATTGTATTTGTATCATTAAAGACATCTTAACCACAAAAGAAAAGCTTTATATTAAATGAAAAAACTGCCAATTTTTTATTCTGTTACCCAGATAGTCACACGTCCTGGTAACTGATTAGTAACATCACTGTTTTTTTCAGTATCCATTTATCCATTGGCGATTCATTTTCAAAATGCATCAGAGATAAAGGGGATTATCAGATGACTCGAACAGAAAATTTCACTTTATGCAGATGATATGGTACTTTATATATCACACTCACTAATATCATTGCTGTTAGTCTTTAATGCATTAGCAACATGTCAAAGGACATCTGGACACAACATTAATTTGAATAAAAGTGTGTTTTCTCCAGCGAACTCTCTAGCACACCATATTAGACTGGACATCTTTTTGTTTATTCTATCAAAACATTTTTAAGATATCTGGATATGAACATCATAACAAAATAAAAACATCTTTTTCAACACAATTTTGATTACAGCATGGAAAAAAATCAAACCAGATATTAGCAAATAAACGGTCTGCCCTCCATCCCATTTTAGTAGGGAGAATCAATACTGACAAGATGAACATCATTCATAAGCTTCTATGTCTGTTTCAGAGCATCCTTGTATATGTCAACAAGTCGTTCTTTAAGAAACCAGGCTCGATGATCACCTGTTTCATCTGGAATTTGAGATGTCCATGCATTTTAAACATAATTGTGTAAATACCTCAGAAGAAAGTGACATGGCACTGCCTAACTTAAAATGTTATTTTTTTATTACTGGGTGGCAAATATACACTGTGACAGATAGGGGGCGCTAGCGCTTCCTTGAACCCTCAGACCATTCATCAGACACCAGGTAAAAGTCCCTAATTATTATTTATCTATACTAATAAATGGCAAAGCCCTCACTGACTGACTGACTGACTCACTCACTCACTCACTCACTCATCACTAATTCTCCAACTTCCCGTGTAGGTGGAAGGCTGAAATTTGGCAGGCTCATTCCTTGCAGGTTACTTACAAAAGTTAAGCAGGTTTCATTTTGAAATTCTACGCATAACGGTCATAACTGAATCCTACTTACGTACATATATACGGCCATAGCCTGCAGCTCGGTTGCCGTGTGAGACAGCGTTGCGTCCCCCATCACCTCGCCTCCCACGTAGTTGGCTGCCTGCCTATATTGCGTCCTCCATCCCCACGCCTCCCACGTAACTGACTGCCTGCCCATATAAGTCGACCAACCATGATGTGCGCCGCGGACACGTTTACTTAATTTACATGTAAAGAAGCGATCTCACCGGCTCGGCGACAGTTCCTTTATTATACTCGCAGGCAAATCCACAACTTCATAGAGACGCTGCAGAAAATGAAAGAATGCAAGAAAGCAGGAAAGAAAGAAAGCAAGGTAAAGAAATGGAAAGAATATCTTATTTATAAATGGCGCAAATATATTCACATATACTTAACCTATATTACAACTATATACACATATAAATTAGACACCCAGACACACACAATCCCCACACGTTCCCCAGTCCTTTATTTGAACTTTCTTTTAAAAGTTTATAATCACACAGCCTGGGAAGTCAGCAGTGAATCCAGCGACCAATCCTGATGTGCGCCGCAGACACATTTACTTAATTTACATGTAAAGAAGCGGTCTCACCAGCTCGGCAACAGTTCCTTTATTGAAGAATGAAGTCCGTCAGCGTGACTCAGCGTTAGCGTCTATCCATGGCTGACGCCCACTCCACAACAGACAAGTAAAGCCGTCAACTCCGAATATCCCTTTTAGGTTAGCAGGCACCCCTTCTACGTGCACCCAACCGTCCTTATTACGGAGTCTTCCTTGCTTTACTGCTGGTTATGTTATTTTTAAAATGTTTCCTTTTCTTTTTCATAACTTCTTTAACACACTACTTCTCCGCTGCGAAGCGCGGGTATTTTGCTAACTACACATATAAAAGGCAAAGCCCTCACTGACTCATCACTAATTCTCCCACTTTCCATATATGTGGGAAGCTGAAATTTTGCGTACTCATTCCTTGCAGTGTGCTTGCAGTAGTTAGGTATGTTTCATGTCCTATTACAACACCCAAGGGGGGGAAACGGGTGTACCCCCTAAACTGTATATATAGATAGTGGAAACCCCTCCTTACTATTTCTGCTACTTCCAGTTTTCCCATGCTCACCCTTTACACTGTACTTAGAAACGTTAAGTATATTTCTTTTCATGTTGTGCCCCGTAATGAACTTTTGAAAACAATGTCTTCGTTTTGGTGGTTCTCACCATTACGCCATAAGGAAGTTTAGGAACTGACCTCTCCTTTTGGTGGTTTCATTCCTTATTTCCATTAAAAGGGGATTTATTTCACACACAAGGGCCACCCCCGGTCTCCCTTCCTTTTTCCACACGGCCGCTGTCCACACACCTACCACGTGGTTGGCTCCCTGCCTATATACATTAACGACATCCCGTGCTCATGTGCCTCCTCACTCACTTTCTTACTATCCTCAGCTGTTCATGCTTACTGCTCCCTTCTTCTTTACTCCACCGCTTCAAGCCTGTTATTGTTCGCCTTGCTTCACGTCTGCCTGCTGGTGACTCCTGCCTTTTCGTTTACACCACCGCTTTACTACGAAGCTTATAACCACCAAAACTTGGTAATAGCACCAGGCTTTAAATCAAATCTCTGCACAAGAACCTCATTGAGGCAACTGTCTTCACTGAAACAGGCTCAGAGAAGACCGTATTTTTTCCTCGCATCCCTCTCGTACCCTCTGACCTCCCATTCCAATTCAAACGCCTCCAATTTCCAGTAAGGGTCTGCTTCGCTATGACAATTAATGAGTCACAGGGCCAGACTCTAAAAAAGGTCAGCATTGACTTGACACAAGATTGCTTCTCACATGGCCAACTGTACGTTGCATGCTCAAGAGTAAGCTCAGCAGACATTTTACAGCCTGAGGGCAGAACTACAAGCGTTGTTTACAAAGAGATCCTTACATCCTAAAAATATGTATTTCTCATGCACAACATTCACAATCATAAATTAAACACTTTACAATCATCAGATTCATTCTTAATACTCAAATAAGCCTACGACAATTACATTGACAATCACGTTACATTATTTTTAAAATGTTACCTTTTTTTCATAACTTCTTTAACACACTACTTCTCCACTGCGAAGCGTGGGTATTTTGCTATATATATATATACAGTATATATATACAGTATATACTAGCAAAATACCCACGCTTCGCAGCGGCAAAGTACCACCTTAAAATTTTTATTAAGAAGAAAATTAAACCTTTTTAAACTGAGGGAAAATATACCAATAATTATTTGTTAAGAATCTCTTTGTATACCACATTGTCAGTTCGGCCCTCCGGTTGTAATATGACCAAGCTGTGCGCTGAGCTTACTCTTGAGCATGCAACGTACAGTTGGCCATGTGAACAGTAATCTTGTTTCAAATCTCACAGCTTGGATTGCTGCTGTCATAATCGGTTTGAGTTTCATGGTTTGCTTCAATTACGACAGTATTTGCAGGACTTGTGTTGAAGTGACATTCGGCATCTGTCAAGCGTTGTAAGCATACAACCGGTTTCATCATTAACTTCACATCCAGCTTTTGAGAGTTTAAGCATTTATAAACATCAAAGTGTCCACTACTGAAATCGTCACCTGTGAATCTAAGATGTTTAAGAGGCATTGGCGGTTGTCCAAAGGTGTAAAATATTGGGCTATTTCGGTACACTTGAAAGCGACAACCGAACAATTCAGCGGCAGCCATCAACTCACATGCAGAACCATAGGTGAAGGGCTTAAGCATTTCACTCTTATAGTGCTCCTGTGTAGTATAATTATCGCCTGTACCGTCATCAGTCCCCACCTTGAACCTGTCCCAGTCATTCAATACATAAGACACAATGTTCCTCTGGATATCAAGAGTGAGCCTGATATGGCCGTGCAATATGTAACAAAGAGAATGGAAAAGGCAGGTGCCATCTCCGGGCATGGAAGCCACTCGGTAAGTGACAGTTCTTTGATCGATGGTGATCACCTCAATAGACATGTTAATAGGGGTATGGTTGGAACGATAAAGGAAATGGGTACCTGAACAATGTAAAGTAAGTCTAAAATACCTACACAATAACTATAATCGTAATAAACGAACAATAAAACAGTGGAGAAGCCGTGGATTAAATAAAAAGGTTGTAGTTATCAGCAGGGAGACGTGAATCCCGTGGCGAAGCAAGGAAGGGAATGTAGAGACCGGAGCGACGGACGGCCTTATATAGGCAGGCAGCCAACAATGTGGGAGGCATTGGGATGGGGGACCCAACGCCGCCTCACACGGTCACCGAGCTGCAGGCTATGGATGTATATATGTACGTAAGTAGGATTCAGTTAGCGTTGGGAACCCGCATACCAGATTTCTTGAAGATGGGCCCATAAATAACAAAGACCGTTGGAAAGTTCAATATGGCGGCTGACAGTGGCGTCATACCGCCGAAATAAGAACGTACATTGATTTCGGTTAGCGCAGGGAAGCCGCCTACCAAATTTCGTGAAGATGGGGCCATAAATAAGAAAGTTCAACATGGCGGACGTTGTTGACCATTATGACCGTTACGCTCAGAATTTCGAAACGAAACCTGCTTAACTTTTGTAAGTAAGCTGTAAGGTATGAGCCTACCAAATTTCAGCCTTCTACCTACACGGGAAGTTGGAGAATTAGTGACGTTGGAAAGTTTAATATGGCGGCCGACAGTGGCGTCATACCACCGAAATAAGTACATACATTGGTTTCAGTTAGCGCAGGGAAGCCGCCTACCAAATTTCATGAAGATGGGGCCATAAATAAGAAAGTTCAACATGGCAGACGTTGTCGACCATTATGACCGTTACGCGTGGAATTTCAAAATGAAACCTGCTTAACTTTTGTAAGTAACCTGTAAGGAATGAGCCTGGCAAATTTCAGCCTTCTACCTACATGGGAAGTTGGAGAATTAGTGACGTTGGAAAGTTCAATATGGCGGCCGACAGTGGCGTCATACCACCGAAATAAGTACGTACATTGGTTTTCGTTTAGCACAGGAAAGCCGCCTACCAAATTTTGTGAAGATGGGGTCTGCCTTCTACCTACACGGGAAGTTGGAGAATTAGTGATGAGTGAGTGAGTGAGTGAGTAAGTGAGTGAGTCATTGAGGGCTTTGCCTTTTATTAGTATAGACTAGCAAAATACCCGCGCTTCGCAGCGGAGAAGTAGTGTGTTAAAGAAGTTATGAAAAAAAAAATGGAACATTTTAAAAATAACGTAACATGATTGTGAATGTAATTGTTTTGTGACTGTTATGAGAGTTGCTGTCATCAATGATTTGATTATCATTATTTCTTTCAATCAGGTTCGTATTTCGAGGATGTGTTGTGTTCAAGTTACATTCCGTGTTTGTCAACCGTTGTAAAGATAACAGGTTTCATTCATCGATTCCTTTCTTACTGCATCAATAAACAGCTCGTCTTCCTCTTTATCTGAGACGTCACACACTACATGCACAGGTTTTTTTTACACTCTTCCTTTAGCTGGACATTGACTTTTTCCACCGTGTGCTTTGTTTCCGCAGTAGCTGCACTTATGAATATGCTTGTATGCGTCACTCGCTTCATATTCTTTTGCTGCGTTCTCAATTGTGTAATGCGTTTTTTGTTTAGCGCTCTTTGGAGCTGTTGCTTTTTGTCTGCATACTGCGTTCACAGTCAGTTCACGTGAGCAGCTCGGAGTACATGCATCGAAGGTTCTCAGCTGTGCTTGTGCCATCTCGTGCGATGTTGCGATGTCCACGGCTCTATTTAATGTTAGCTCAGCCTTCACCAGCAATTTTAACTTCGTTACAAAGTGATCAAAAGTCTCGTTTATACCCTGCGTCTTGTCATTAAACTTGTATCTCGCGAATATTGTATTCGTCGTAGGCATGACAAACGCCAGCGGCAGCCTGTCTATGAACTTAATTTAAACTTAAGGTTTACACCGTGCTTTGTTTCTGCAGTAGCTGCACTTATGAATATGCTTGTATGCGTCACTCGCTTCATATTCTGTTGCTGCCTTCTGAATTGTGTAATGTGTTTTTTGAACAGGTTTCATTCATCGAAGTGATTACTACCCAAATCGGTACTCGTGAATCTAAGATGTTTAACAGGCATTCCCGGTATTAAGTTGTGGATTTGCCTGGGAATATTTAGCGGCAGCGTGTCTATGAACGTAATTTAAACTTAAGCTTTACACCTTGCTTTCCTATTGATTTGTGTACAAAGGCTTGTTCAGCGTCAGAGGGTTGTGCGTTTCCTACTGCATCAATAAGCAGCTCGTCTTCCTCTTTATCTGAGACATCACACACTGCATGCACGGTTTTACGTTTCCCAGTCCTGCAAAGTCAGTTTACGTGAGCCACTCGGAGTACATGCATCGAAGGTTCTCAGCTGTGCTTGTGCTATCTTGTGCGATCTTGCGATGTCCACAGCTTTATTTAATGTTAGCTCAGACCCGGCAATGCGTCTTCTCATTAAACTTGTATCTCGCGAATATCGTATTCGTCGTAGGCATGACAAACGCCAGCGGCAGCGTGTCGCTTCATATTCTTTTGCTGCCTTCTCAATTGTGTAATGCGTTTTTTGTTCAGCGCTCTTTGGAGCTCTTCCTTGTTCTCTGCGTACTGCGTTCACAGTCAGTTCACGTGAGCCGCTCGGAGTACATGCATCGAAGGTTCTCACCTGTGCTTGTGCTATCTCATGCGATGTTGCGATGTCCACGGCTTTATTTAATGTTAGCTAAGACCCGGCACTTAAAAAGTTTCTCTCGCACTTTCGCTGAGTTTGTGCCAAACACTAGTCTATCCCTGAATATCTCATCTTCGTTTGCATAAGCACAGTCCTTCACCCGCGAATATTTAGCGGCAACGTGTCTATTGGATTGCTGCCGATGGACGGCCTTATATGGGCAGGCACTCAATTACGTGGGAGGCATGATGATGCGGGATGCAACTCCGCCTTACACGGCGACCGAGCTGAAGGCTATGGCCATATATATGGACGAAAGTAGGTTCCAGTTATGACCATTACACGTAGAATTTCGAAATGAAACCTGCCTAACTTTTGTAAGTATGCTGTAAGGAATGAGCCTGCCAAATTTCAGCCTTCAACTACACAAGTTGGAGAATTAGTGATGAGTGAGTGAGTGAGTGAGTGAGTGAGTGAGTGAGTGAGTGAGTGAGTGAGTGAGTGAGTGAGTCAGTCAGTGAGTGAGGGCTTTGCCTTTTATTAGTATCGATACTAATAAAAGGCAAAGCCCTCACTGACTGACTGACTCACTCACCCACTCATCACTAATTCTCCAACTTCCCGTGTAGGTAGAAGGCTGAAATTTGGCAGCCTTATTCCTTATAGCTTACTTACAAAAGTTAAGCAGGTTTCATTTCGAAATTCTACATGTAACGGTCATAACGGTCGACAACGTCCGCCATGTTGAACTTTCTTATTTATGGCCCCATCTTCACAAAATTTGGTAGGCGGCTTCCCTGCGCTAACCGAAACCGATGTACGTACTTATTTCGGTGGTACCACACCACTGTCGGCCGCCATATTGAACTTTCCAACGTCACTAATTCTCCAACTTCCCGTGTAGGTAAAAGGCTGAAATTTGGCAGGCTCATTCCTTATAGCTTACTTACAAAAGTTAAGCAGGTTTCATTTCGAAATTCTACGCGTAACGGTCATAACTATCGACAACGTCCGCCATGTTGAACTTTCTTATTTATGGCCCCATCTTCACGAAATTTGGTAGACGGCTTCCCTGCGCTAACCGAAACCAATATACATACTTATTTCGGTGGTATGACGCCACTGTCGGCCGCCATATTGAACTTTCCAACGGTCTTTCAAGAAATTTGGTACGCGGGTTCCCAACACTAACTGAATCCTACTTACGTACATATATACATCCATAGCCTGCAGCTCAGTCACCGTGTGAGGCGGCGTTGGGTCCCCCATCCCAACGCCTCCCATGTTGTTGGCTGCCTGCCTATATAAGGCCGTCCGTCGCTCCGGTCTCTACATTCCCTTCCTTGCTTCGCCATGGGATTCACATCTCCCTGCTGATAACTACAGCCTTTTTATTTAATCCACGGCTTCTCCGCTGTTTTATTGTTCGTTTATTACAATTATAGTTATTGTGTAGGTATTTTAGATGTACTTTACATTGTTCAGGTGCCCATTTCCTTTATCGTTCCAACCATACTCCTATTAACATGTCTATCGAAGTGATCACCATCGATCAAAGAACTGTCACTTACTGAATGGTTTCCATGCCCGGAGATGGCACCTACCTTTTCCATTCTCTGTTACATATTGCACTTCCATATCAGGCTCACTCTTGATATCCGGAGGAACATTGTGTCTTATGTATTGACTGACTGGGACAGGTTCAAGGTGTGGACTGATGACGGTACACGAGATAATTATACTACACAGGAGCACTAGAAGAGTGAAATGCTTAAGCCCTTCACCTATGGTTCTGCATGTGAGTTGATGGCTGCCGCTGAATTGTTCGGTTGTCGCTTTCAAGTGTACCGAAATGGCCAAATATTTTACACCTTTCGACAACCTCCAATGCCTCTTAAACATCTTAGATTGACAGGTGACGATTTCAGTAGTGGACACTTTGATGTTTATGAATGTTTAAACTCCCAAAAGCTGGATGTGAAGTTGTCGATGAAACCGGTTGCATGCTTACAACGCTTGACAGATGCCGAATGTCACTTCAACACAAGTCCTGCAAATACTGTTGTAATTGAAACAAACCATGAAACTCAAACCAATTATGACAGCAGCAATCCAAGCTGTGAGATTTGAAACAAGATTACTTTTCACATGGCCAATTGTACGTTGCATGCTCAAGAGTAAGCTCAGCGCACAGCTTGGTCATATTACAACCTGAGGGCCGAACTTACAACGTGGCATAGAAAGAGATCCTTAACAAATAAATATTGGTATATTTTCCCTCAGTTTAAAAAGGTTTACTTTTCTTCTTAATAAAAATTTTAAGGTAGTACTTCGCCGCTGCGAAGCACAGGTATTTTTCTAGTTAAAATAATAGTTTGCACAAAGCACCACTACTCTACAATACTCTAATAATAATCAATAATATAAAAAACCAATCCTCCTACATTCCAGACGCATTGCCAAAATTCCACTTAGCTCAGCTCATTGTCTGAGAGTTCCCAGAGTCCTTTTATATTTCCTAACCCGGAAGTGTTTCCCATCCTTCAGTCCATGATTCCTTATCACTTCCGGGTCAGATAAAAAGTACTTTCCTTCAACCCAGAAGCACGTCATTCCTCTTGTCCATGTGACTTGCACGTACTTCCAGGGTATAGGGCAAATAGTCGCTGCTCCTCCCTGCAGCACCTTCTAGCGGCCCCCGTGGTATCCAGCAGGGCTGTGGATAAAAACTCCATTGTCCATAATTCCCTGCTGGCATTCAGGGCACCTCCATGCTGTAGGGAGGGCTCCATCTGGCAGCCTGAGGGTATTGGCCGGGATGAATGGCCGGCCATGTACCACAACACAAAACAAAAGACCAGGAAATTGGTACAAAATAATGAATTTATACTAGCCTGTTCAGCAATGAAAATCAAATCTTGCTGTACTTCTTTCACCATTACACCAATAGTCCAGTCATCCACCAGTCACTCAGAATATGGAACCAATGCAGGATGCATTTCAAAACACTGAAGCTTTTATCTGTTGCTTCTCTACATGATAATCACCTTTTTCTACCCTCTCAGACCTCTACACAGCATTTAATCTTTGGAAAACACTCAAGATTAAGACACTTAGAGAACTGTATATAGATAATCATTTTGCATTTTATGAACAATTACACTTCCCTTCACTGATCTTATGGTACACTGGGGAAAGGAATTTTCAGTTAACATCTCAGAAAGGAATGGAAGTCAACCGTACATAGAATAGCCTTTAGCTCTATATGCACCACACGCTCAATAACTCTACGTAAACTCTTTAATCGATTTCACTTACCTCTTTCAAAGTTGTCTAAAACATGTTCAGGACAAGATCCAAGTTACGAGCATTGCCATCTAGTGTCAGCATCACATGGCCATATGTTTTTGGAAGGCTCCAAATTAACATCTCTGTATTTATTATAAAAAATATCTTGGGTCGAGACTTGATATTCTGGGAGACACTTTAATGTCCCCCGAGACAAGCTAGCTAAGCAAGTGAAAAATAACCTGATTTCCAAAACGCAAAAAGTTAAAGACATTTCTTTAATTTTTTAAGCAAGATTATTTTTATATTTCCATCATTTACAGTTTCAAAATAACAAGAGAAAATGATGGGTTAATGACTATTCTGGTCAAAGCAATTCAAATGTTGTGGAGAATTTGAAAGAGCGGTACATGAAATAAAACTAACAAACATCTTGCAGCTCAATTAATTTTGCATGTAAGGGTGGACATACATTTCACTGACTCAATACCATAGACTGTTGGGAAGTTATGCAAAACTTCCATCCATGCATTATCCAAACCGCTATATCCTAACTACAGGGTCACGGGGGTCTGCTGGAGCCAGTCCCAGCCAACACAGGGCACAAGGCAGGAAACAAACCCAGGGCAGGGCGCGCACGCACACACACACACACACGCCAAGCACACTCTAGGGAAAATTTAGAATCGCCAATGCACCTAACCTGCATGTCTTTGGGCAGTGGGAGGAAACCGGAGCACCCGGAGGAAACCCACACAGACACGGGGTGACTCCTTAAGTGCTACCCACTGCGCCACCATGCCGCCAAGTATGAAAAACTTCTACATGAATTTATTTCCAGTAAAGGGGGCAAAGGTAGACTTATTTTTCCCCAGAACACCATTCAATCTATTTAGATTTTTGTTAAATAAATTAATGAAAAGGCAATTTTTCCATGATTTTTTTTATTCAGGTATATCACATTTATCTGCAGGCAGAGTTTGCATGAAGATCTACTGTTTGCCAACTCAAATATTTTGATAGTCAACAATTTCCATAGGGTGCACATACTTTTCACATCAATTTAAATGCATACATTAATAGAAAGATGGTTTGTTTTTTGCTTCTTCTACTGTAAAATGTTTGTAAATTTTTTCATCTGACCTTTTCCATTACCACACAGATCAGTGTGAGATTCAAACTTAATGCAATAAGGGCCAAACTGGACAATCTGAATGACTTTCTGATTTCCGAAAGGGTAAGTATTCTGTATTAATAAAGGCACGTTAAGAATGAAGTGCTTTAGAAGTGTCCTCTTTACGTGACTAATGTGCTGACATTTATATACGTGTATTTCATGCTCATTTCTCATACAACATTGGTCTTCCTTTCCTTCTTCAGTGCTAATTATTTGTTTATATGTATGTTTGTTTAATCCCATTATCATTAAAAAGGATCTTCATTAAACTGGTGAACATTTACATCCATCCTTTGTGTATCAAAACATTACACAGCTGGCAACCTTGTTTTGTTAATTTAAAGGGTTTTGCATGAGCTGATCCAAGTGTCAAACTTCCTATATATAAGTTCATATTGTTTAATCTTATATATCTCCATAAATACATGAACACAATAATAACTGTGTATACAGTTTTAGACCTTTTTGATTGCTTACATAGTAAGTCTGCACTGCTGATTTGCCTACATTGCAAAACCAATGGAAAGTAATAGATTAGTAGGAAGGAGTTTTGTTTTTGCTTTCTACATATAAACTAAAAAATAACTTATCTTTTTTGAGTCTCAACATGTCTGTTCCCACATAGGAAAAATTGTTATTGAGCAATATGAGAGATGGAGCCTCTGGAATAATCCAGGAATTTTACATGCTGAATGACATTCTGATTGTATTTGTATCATTAAAGACATCTTAACCACAAAAGAAAAGCTTTATTTTAAATGAAAAAACTGCCAATTTTTTATTCTGTTACCCAGATAGTCACACGTCCTGGTAACTGATTAGTAACATCACTGTTTTTTTGCAGTATCCATTTATCCATTGGCGATTCATTTTCAAAATGCATCAGAGATAAAGGGGATTATCAGATGACTCGAGCAGAACATTTCACTTTATGCAGATGATATGGTACTTTATATATCACACTCACTAATATCATTGCTGTTAGTCTTTAATGCATTAGCAACATGTCAAAGGACATCTGGACACAACATTAATTTGAATAAAAGTGTGCTTTCTCCAGCGAACTCTCTAGCACACCATATTAGACTGGACATCTTTTTGTTTATTCTATCAAAACATTTTTAAGATATCTGGATATGAACATCATAACAAAATACAAACATTTTTTTCAACACAATTTTGATTACAGCATGGAAAAAAATCAAACCAGATATTAGCAAATAAACGGTCTGCCCTCCATCCCATTTTAGTAGGGAGAATCAATACTAACAAGATGAACATCATTCCTAAGCTTCTATGTCTGTTTCAGAGCATCCTTGTATATGTCAACAAGTCGTTCCTTAAGAAACCAGGCTCGATGATCACCTGTTTCATCTGGAATTTGAGATGTCCATGCATTTTAAACATAATTGTGTAAATACCTAAGACAGAAAGTGACATGGCACTGCCTAACTTAAAATGTTATTTATTTTATTACTGGGTGGAAAATATACACACAACAAAAGACCAGGAAATTGGTACAAAATAATGAATTTATACTAGCCTGTTCAGCAATGAAAATCAAATCTTGCTGTACTTCTTTCACCATTACACCAATAGTCCAGTCATCCACCAGTCACTCAGAATATGGAACCAATGCAGGATGCATTTCAAGACACTGAAGCTTTTATCTGTTGCTTCTCTACATGATAATCACCTTTTTCTACCCTCTCAGACCTCTACACAGCATTTAATCTTTGGGAAAACACTCAAGATTAAGACATTTAGAGAACTGTATATAGATAATCTTTTTGCATTTTATGAACAATTACACTTCCCTTCACTGATCTTATGGTACACTGGGGAAAGGAATTTTCAGTTAACATCTCAGAAAGGAATGGAAGTCAACCGTACATAGAATAGCCTTTAGCTCTATATGCACCACACGCTCAATAACTCTACGTAAACTCTTTAATCGATTTCACTTACCTCTTTCAAAGTTGTCTAAAACATGTTCAGGACAAGATCCAAGTTACGAGCATTGCCATCTAGTGTCAGCATCACATGGCCATATGTTTTTGGAAGGCTCCAAATTAACATCTCTGTATTTATTATAAAAAATATCTTGGGTCGAGACTTGATATTCTGGGAGACACTTTAATGTCCCCCGAGACAAGCTAGCTAAGCAAGTGAAAAATAACCTGATTTCCAAAACGCAAAAAGTTAAAGACATTTCTTTAATTTTTTAAGCAAGATTATTTTTATATTTCCATCATTTACAGTTTCAAAATAACAAGAGAAAATGATGGGTTAATGACTAGTCTGGTCAAAGCAATTCAAATGTTGTGGAGAATTTGAAAGAGCGGTACATGAAATAAAACTAACAAACATCTTGCAGCTCAATTAATTTTGCATGTAAGGGTGGACATACATTTCACTGACTCAATACCATAGACTGTTGGGAAGTTATGCAAAACTTCCATCCATGCATTATCCAAACCGCTATATCCTAACTACAGGGTCACGGGGGTCTGCTGGAGCCAGTCCCAGCCAACACAGGGCACAAGGCAGGAAACAAACCCTGGGCAGGGCGCGCACGCGCACACACACACACACACACGCCAAGCACACTCTAGGGAAAATTTAGAATCGCCAATGCACCTAACCTGCATGTCTTTGGGCAGTGGGAGGAAACCGGAGCACCGGAGGAAACCCACACAGACACGGGGTGACTCCTTAAGTGCTACCCACTGCGCCACCATGCCGCCGTTATGAAAAACTTCTACATGAATTTATTTCCAGTAAAGGGGGCAAAGGTAGACTTATTTTTCCCCAGAACACCATTCAATCTATTTAGATTTTTGTTAAATAAATTAATGAAAAGGCAATTTTTCCATGATTTTTTTTATTCAGGTATATCACATTTATCTGCAGGCAGAGTTTGCATGAAGATCTACTGTTTGCCAACTCAAATATTTTGATAGTCAACAATTTCCATAGGGTGCACATACTTTTTCACATCAATTTAAATGCATACATTAATAGAAAGATGGTTTGTTTTTTGCTTCTTCTACTGTAAAATGTTTGTAAATTTTTTCATCTGACCTTTTCCATTACCACACAGATCAGTGTGAGATTCAAACTTAATGCAATAAGGGCCAAACTGGACAATCTGAATGACTTTCTGATTTCCGAAAGGGTAAGTATTCTGTATTAATAAAGGCACGTTAAGAATGAAGTGCTTTAGAAGTGTCCTCTTTACGTGACTAATGTGCTGACATTTATATACGTGTATTTCATGCTCATTTCTCATACAACATTGGTCTTCCTTTCCTTCTTCAGTGCTAATTATTTGTTTATATGTATGTTTGTTTAATCCCATTATCATTAAAAAGGATCTTCATTAAACTGGTGAACATTTACATCCATCCTTTGTGTATCAAAACATTACACAGCTGGCAACCTTGTTTTGTTAATTTAAAGGGTTTTGCATGAGCTGATCCAAGTGTCAAACTTCCTATATATAAGTTCATATTGTTTAATCTTATATATCTCCATAAATACATGAACACAATAATAACTGTGTATACAGTTTTAGACCTTTTTGATTGCTTACATAGTAAGTCTGCACTGCTGATTTGCCTACATTGCAAAAACCAATGGAAAGTAATAGATTAGTAGGAAGGAGTTTTGTTTTTGCTTTCTACATATAAACTAAAAAATAACTTATCTTTTTTGAGTCTCAACATGTCTGTTCCCACATAGGAAAAATTGTTATTGAGCAATATGAGAGATGGAGCCTCTGGAATAATCCAGGAATTTTACATGCTGAATGACATTCTGATTGTATTTGTATCATTAAAGACATCTTAACCACAAAAGAAAAGCTTTATTTTAAATGAAAAAACTGCCAATTTTTTATTCTGTTACCCAGATAGTCACACGTCCTGGTAACTGATTAGTAACATCACTGTTTTTTTTCAGTATCCATTTATCCATTGGCGATTCATTTTCAAAATGCATCAGAGATAAAGGGGATTATCAGATGACTCGAGCAGAACATTTCACTTTATGCAGATGATATGGTACTTTATATATCACACTCACTAATATCATTGCTGTTAGTCTTTAATGCATTAGCAACATGTCAAAGGACATCTGGACACAACATTAATTTGAATAAAAGTGTGCTTTCTCCAGCGAACTCTCTAGCACACCATATTAGACTGGACATCTTTTTGTTTATTCTATCAAAACATTTTTAAGATATCTGGATATGAACATCATAACAAAATACAAACATTTTTTTCAACACAATTTTGATTACAGCATGGAAAAAAATCAAACCAGATATTAGCAAATAAACGGTCTGCCCTCCATCCCATTTTAGTAGGGAGAATCAATACTAACAAGATGAACATCATTCCTAAGCTTCTATGTCTGTTTCAGAGCATCCTTGTATATGTCAACAAGTCGTTCCTTAAGAAACCAGGCTCGATGATCACCTGTTTCATCTGGAATTTGAGATGTCCATGCATTTTAAACATAATTGTGTAAATACCTAAGACAGAAAGTGACATGGCACTGCCTAACTTAAAATGTTATTTATTTTATTACTGGGTGGAAAATATACACACAACAAAAGACCAGGAAATTGGTACAAAATAATGAATTTATACTAGCCTGTTCAGCAATGAAAATCAAATCTTGCTGTACTTCTTTCACCATTACACCAATAGTCCAGTCATCCACCAGTCACTCAGAATATGGAACCAATGCAGGATGCATTTCAAGACACTGAAGCTTTTATCTGTTGCTTCTCTACATGATAATCACCTTTTTCTACCCTCTCAGACCTCTACACAACATTTAATCTTTGGGAAAACACTCAAGATTAAGACATTTAGAGAACTGTATATAGATAATCTTTTTGCATTTTATGAACAATTACACTTCCCTTCACTGATCTTATGGTACACTGGGGAAAGGAATTTTCAGTTAACATCTCAGAAAGGAATGGAAGTCAACCGTACATAGAATAGCCTTTAGCTCTATATGCACCACACGCTCAATAACTCTACGTAAACTCTTTAATCGATTTCACTTACCTCTTTCAAAGTTGTCTAAAACATGTTCAGGACAAGATCCAAGTTACGAGCATTGCCATCTAGTGTCAGCATCACATGGCCATATGTTTTTGGAAGGCTCCAAATTAACATCTCTGTATTTATTATAAAAAATATCTTGGGTCGAGACTTGATATTCTGGGAGACACTTTAATGTCCCCCGAGACAAGCTAGCTAAGCAAGTGAAAAATAACCTGATTTCCAAAACGCAAAAAGTTAAAGACATTTCTTTAATTTTTTAAGCAAGATTATTTTTATATTTCCATCATTTACAGTTTCAAAATAACAAGAGAAAATGATGGGTTAATGACTAGTCTGGTCAAAGCAATTCAAATGTTGTGGAGAATTTGAAAGAGCGGTACATGAAATAAAACTAACAAACATCTTGCAGCTCAATTAATTTTGCATGTAAGGGTGGACATACATTTCACTGACTCAATACCATAGACTGTTGGGAAGTTATGCAAAACTTCCATCCATGCATTATCCAAACCGCTATATCCTAACTACAGGGTCACGGGGGTCTGCTGGAGCCAGTCCCAGCCAACACAGGGCACAAGGCAGGAAACAAACCCTGGGCAGGGCGCGCACGCGCACACACACACACACACACGCCAAGCACACTCAAATTTAGAATCGCCAATGCACCTAACCTGCATGTCTTTGGGCAGTGGGAGGAAACCGGAGCACCCGGAGGAAACCCACACAGACATGGGGTGACTCCTTAAGTGCTACCCACTGCGCCACCATGCCGCCGTTATGAAAAACTTCTACATGAATTTATTTCCAGTAAAGGGGGCAAAGGTAGACTTATTTTTCCCCAGAACACCATTCAATCTATTTAGATTTTTGTTAAATAAATTAATGAAAAGGCAATTTTTCCATGATTTTTTATTCAGGTATATCACATTTATCTGCAGGCAGAGTTTGCATGAAGATCTACTGTTTGCCAACTCAAATATTTTGATAGTCAACAATTTCCATAGGGTGCACATACTTTTTCACATCAATTTAAATGCTACATTAATAGAAAGATGGTTTGTTTTTTGCTTCTTCTACTGTAAAATGTTTGTAAATTTTTTCATCTGACCTTTTCCATTACCACACAGATCAGTGTGAGATTCAAACTTAATGCAATAAGGGCCAAACTGGACAATCTGAATGACTTTCTGATTTCCGAAAGGGTAAGTATTCTGTATTAATAAAGGCACGTTAAGAATGAAGTGCTTTAGAAGTGTCCTCTTTACGTGACTAATGTGCTGACATTTATATACGTGTATTTCATGCTCATTTCTCATACAACATTGGTCTTCCTTTCCTTCTTCAGTGCTAATTATTTGTTTATATGTATGTTTGTTTAATCCCATTATCATTAAAAAGGATCTTCATTAAACTGGTGAACATTTACATCCATCCTTTGTGTATCAAAACATTACACAGCTGGCAACCTTGTTTTGTTAATTTAAAGGGTTTTGCATGAGCTGATCCAAGTGTCAAACTTCCTATATATAAGTTCATATTGTTTAATCTTATATATCTCCATAAATACATGAACACAATAATAACTGTGTATACAGTTTTAGACCTTTTTGATTGCTTACATAGTAAGTCTGCACTGCTGATTTGCCTACATTGCAAAAACCAATGGAAAGTAATAGATTAGTAGGAAGGAGTTTTGTTTTTGCTTTCTACATATAAACTAAAAAATAACTTATCTTTTTTGAGTCTCAACATGTCTGTTCCCACATAGGAAAAATTGTTATTGAGCAATATGAGAGATGGAGCCTCTGGAATAATCCAGGAATTTTACATGCTGAATGACATTCTGATTGTATTTGTATCATTAAAGACATCTTAACCAGAAAAGAAAAGCTTTATTTTAAATGAAAAAACTGCCCAAACTTTTATTTTTCTGTTACCCAGATAGTCACACGTCCTAGTAACTGATTAGTAATATCACTATTTTTTGCAGTATCCTTTTATCCATTGGCGATTCATTTTCAAAATGCATCAGAGATAAAGGGGATTATCAGATGACTCGAGCAGAACATTTCACTTTATGCAGATGATATGGTACTTTATATATCACACTCACTAATATCATTGCTGTTAGTCCTGTAATTCTGTACCCTTTGTCAAATTTATGCAGGTATCTCTGCACAGTAGAACAGTGCACCACCACTCCAGAGTCTGATAAATCTTTTTGCAGGTTTTTTGCAGTCAAACAGCGGTTTTGATTTGCCTTTCTAACAGTTCTATTGATAATTCTCTCTGAAAGTTTTCTTGGTATTTAAACCCCAGCTTGATCTCCATCATTCCTCTTAACTGCCATTTCTTAATTACATTAAAAACTGAGGAAATGGCTACCAGAAAATTGTTTACTATTTTGTTATAGTCTTCTGCTGCTTTGTGAGCATGAATTATTTTATTTTTCAGATTGCTAGGCAGCTGCTTAGAGGAGCCCATGGCTGTTGGGTAAAGGTTTGTGGAGTCATAGAATTTATACAGCTTTGAATTTTCTGGCCTTTTCTAATGATGATTGTGAACAAGCTATAGCCCTAATAATCTAATTAAGGTCTGAGACTTTGGAAAAAGTAATCTGAAACCTTAGATCTCTTGGGGAGCCCATACTTTTGTGTGGTGCCCCGTTCCTTTTTTCATTCTACCCTTGTTCAAAATAAAAATAAAACACTAATCTTGCTTAAAATTCTGAAAACTTTATGCATTTTGGAAACCCATTCATCTTATACTCACTTAACAATAACGGAAATTTTGACCTGGATTGCCCTAACATTTGCATGCCGCAGTATATTATTTCCACAAGTTAATATCTTGTGGAAAGATGAGAAGCATGTTTTATACACCACATGAATCCAAGTCACCTGCGCTTGATTGTTTCCTATGTTGTTTCTTGATAATGATTTTCACCCACACACACCAGAGGCCTCATGTATAAGCGGTGCATACGCACAGAAATGTTGTGTTAGAACTTTTCCACGTTCAAATCGTGATGTATAAAACCTAAACTTCGTGTAAAGCCACGCACATTTCCACGGTACCTCATACCTTGTCGTACGCAAGTTCTCCGCTCGGTTTTGCAGACTGGCAGCACCCAGGTTCAAAGCAGTGCTACTGTTCCTGTGTGGTTACCCTTTTTTTTCTTAGATCCACATTCCTGACGCGGCTTTATAAATACACTGCAATTAACCGCATATTATTTATTAGTGTAATGCATCTGATTTTAATTAACCTGTAACAATATAATGGTCCAGGGAACAGCCATAGTATTCCAAATACCATAACTGGATTTAGCGTTGTTACTGTCACTGCACTTTCTTTTTCTTCTTTCAGCTGCTCCCGTTAAGGGTTGCCACAGCGGATCATCTTTTTCCATATTACTCTCACTGAACCACTCGGAGTATTTATATCACTGTATCTGAGTGTGAATCACAGCAGCAGCTGATCGGAAAGAGAATTATCGGTATTACAGCATCAAGCCCACACTGCCTCAGCCACGGCAAAACGCTTCAGAGCCTTTCCTGTATAGACCTCGCGGTTCAGAAACAGTTTCATCCCAAGAACATTAAACAGTTAATCAATCCATCAAGTGCTCTTTGTAGAACTTTTTGTACTATAAGTACAATCACCTCACTGTAAACTTGCACTACAGTTATAATATCGCACAACCTGTGCCACTTTATAAAGCGCGTATTTACATATGATGACAATATCATCTTTAAGATGAAATGCAGCAAAATATGTTGATTATATTCTACAGATAAAACTTTAATTTCATTTAAATAATATGTTGATTATATTCTACAGAATAAACTTTAACTTCATTTAAATAATCTGTATTGTTAATAATTAAACATGTGAGGACACGGTGCCACAGCGCTAGCAAGTTCACGGATTGATCCTACCTCGTGCTGTATTCTTGTTGGGCTGGCGCGACACTGGAAGGATAGATGGATAGAATACTTAAACATGTACTATGAAGATATTTCAATGTTCCTTAAAAGTTTTGAGGAATCTGCATTCTAAGCTTACAGATGGCTTAACGTCTATTACAGAGCTGATTGTGTGGTAATTGGGTATTTGGAGAAAGAAAAGTAAGGACAGGAATTGCAGGTTAGTACATTTGAAAGAGACACTACTGCTGCAATAAATTATTTCATTGAAGGTCGTGCACAATCACTGCGCCACCGTGTTTCCATGTTTAATAACATGCTTTAACTCCTATCATCATGAAAATGATATCACGTATACATCTCAGTATTTTAATTATTCAGAGAGCTGTAATATTACAAATGTAATGGATTCTGTGTCCTGTCGGAGGAAGAGAAAGCCGGTTTAAGAACCACGTAGTGATTCATACACATAGAGCACAAAGAAGATCAAATACAAAGCAAAGCATTTAATGTGCTACTTTAGTTATGATGGGATTTGAGAAACTAGTAAATTAATCCATTTCAAGATGAAGTTTATGATGGACTACTTTAATGACAAAATAAACTACGTGATTAAAGTGGAAATTTCAAGATTAAAGTTGACATTTCCAGCTTTTTTCCCACTGTATGCCTATTTTTTTTTTCTGTACCCTAATAAGCTTTCATACGACACTCAGACGGTGGACTACGACTCACCTTTTCACGGCAACTTGGATATGTGACAACTTCTTTTTTATTTCGGGTACTGTGCAACTTTGTGAACTTGAGCTTTCGAGTTTCTCAGACACTGTCACTCGATCATTTTCCTTTTGTTGATTATACCACTGTTTAATCCAACAAATAGTACGTTCCTTCCACTTGGTATTCGCTGAAATTCTTATATTTTCCCCCGTGCTTTTCCCATTGTCTTTTCACAGAAAGCTGAGCTTAAGGGCTATTTATATGATTTGCATATTCAAAGAGGCATAATTCTGGTAGGAGTTGGGGCGGGACAGCAGGCGCGTGCACGAGCGTTACTTTTCACGCTGATCGGGATTTATGTAGCAGAAGAACATGAAAGTTTGCTTATGAACAGATTCCTGCATCTGGATTTTTCTGTGTGTAAGCACATTTCGGCTTTTGTGCTTATGTCATGTTATAATGCGAATTCTATACACGGCGTTATGCATGAGGCCCCAGGAGGCTTGCCACCTGTCTCTTCTAATATGGGACTGTCGTGTATTCAAACTTAAAATGCTTCGTATCGTATTGAATCGATAAGGAGCGCAATTTGTTCCATATTTTCATACACAATGTTCCATAAATACAGTAGCTCTTCAAAGCTCAAAGATTAACAAAAGAAACATTAAATCAAACAAGTTATACTAGCTTAGTGAATGAGTTTCATTTTCATGTCATGCTAATGTTGCAGAAACAGAAGCACTGCGCTCAGATTACGCATCAACATCATCCTTGCCATTATGCTGCATTCACACATTGACCAAAAAATATCAAACAGCATAGCAGAACATTCAGAACAAGATGCTACATGTAGTATAAACATTAGTATGGTGATGTCTGCTAATCCAAGTCCACCTGTGAAAGTGACTGTTGAGGTTTAGGTCTGAATAGGAGGCAGAATGTCAATGGGTCTGCCTTGTCCCTGGTGATAAATATGTCTGCTGTGGTGTTTTTTCGGTTGCCCGTGGAGGGATCTCTTACCTGAAACATCATGTTGCTGGTACTACCCATGTCTGAGCAGCTAAAAAGCAGAGGGCAGAGAATGAAATCAATGAATTCCTTATTTGTAATGCACACATCCCTCCAAAGCATATTGTATATGGTATGTTGTTGTTTAATTAATAGTATCTAATCTACTGTAGCCTACGTTAGGCTATATTATACTGTAACCAATGTGTCTAGGCGGTAATCCATGCAAATTGATCATAAAAACAGCAAATTGATTGTGCAAGATAGCTAGACTTATTTTACAATTCATAAATGATTGATTCTATGACAATAAGCAATTTAAAACATGATCGCAATTTAAAGACAGATGATCGTTTTTTGTAGCTCTGATTTTTTTTCTTCTTCCTCTGTCTCTGGGTACATCTGTTTTTCTCATATTGTCTAAAGAAAGCAAATTCCGATCCAAACATGGCCTCTTTTATACATGTGGTACACAAACAAAAACCCTGGGTGGGTCTTTAACTGAAATGACAACCAGGTGTTTCAGTAAGTGAATCAACGACATTGCATGAAGTGATAGTCCATGACTCACATATGCAGCAGTATTAGTGAAAATTCTCTACAGCGACAAATACATCATCAACCTACCTATATATGTACTGTACATGCACATTTCAGTGCAAATATGACCATTTTTGTATAGATGGTAACAATGCTACAAAGTCAGCTAAAATCAGAATGATCTATCTATTGTGATCACCAGGGGCCACACAACTTCTCAAACACCCAAACAGACCACACACAGGCACAAGTCCCGGAACAACGCAGGCTTTTTCAGCACTGAAGAATGTTTCCCAAATTTCCCACCTCTCCAGCACATTACAAAGCACTATTAAATACAGCACACCGCACTTTATGTTTTTCTCTATCTGTCTGTCCTTCTGCCTCCACTCCTCCTCCAGCAAGCTTTGTTCACCTCCTCCCAACTCTGACCCCCTGAATGGAGGGAGGTGGCTCCTTATATTCAGAATCCCAGGAGTACTTTTGGTGCCACACAATTGTGACCTGGAACAGCTCAGCAATTCCTGCAGTGCACCCCAGGAACCCAACTGGGCTGGACAGACAAATACCAATTCCCATACAGTCCTGTGGAAATCCGAGGCACCGTTACAATCCAGTGGGTCTGCCATGTAGCAGTTGGGGGGAGATAGCACCCTTCACAAGCCATCTGCCCCTGTCCTTCCTTTAAGGAGGTGTCTTGGCCAGAAGAAAATGCCATCCATCCCTCACACTATCTATTTCAAGTGTACGTATAGTTTAATTTCTGTCAAAATACAGCATATTTCCATCTACTGTGAACTACTGTAAATTTTGTTTGGTTTCTTTCAACTGAAAGTTAACTGTTTGGAACAGAGTGTATCAATGTCTGAAAAAAATTACTGTAGTTGAACATAATTTTGTTGGGGTTGAACAAGTCTGAAAACAATTGTAAAAAATTAATATGCAGTTAGTTTCAATTAAAAATTTTAATCACAATTACATTTTTTAAACGGACAGCAACCCTAATTTTTTAATGCACTCCACTTGACAATTTTAAGTCTACAGAATAACATTTTCCCACATACAGTATATAACCAATATACATTGATATTACTCTAAAATAACTCATTTTCAGTATAATAAAATACAAATCTGAACGTCAGTGTTCTACTGAAGAATGATCTGGACAGGAGTCAGTTCTATTAAATGCTCTCTCCTGAATCTTGTAAAGAACTAACAGTAAGGACAGCTCAGTGATAATATGTTATTATAAGTCACATTTTTGCAGTATGATGGAATATAGAATAACTGATGTGCAATAATTCTTTAATTATTTATAAAGACAATATATAGAATAGAATAAATTATAGAATTTATTCTTATCCAAAAAAAAAAAAAGAAACGAATATTCACTTAATAAGTCACCTGTACTTTCCTTAGTCATTGTGGCTCTAGACCAGATTCTGAATGGCAGGGTCATTAACTTTTCCTGAGCTCAAATTCCATAAACTAACAACAAAAATACTTATCACTGCTTACAGGAAAGATGACGCGCCTTTAGCACATTACAAGGAACAACAGGACCTTGATATCCAGGCACAGCGACATTCCTACTTACTTAAATGCTAGTCTCGCTTTAAATTTGAGTTTGTCTTGTCCAGTCAATCAGTGACTTTTACAGCTGGACTCACTCTGGCATTTAAGTAATCAAACTTGTAATAATTGGCCACAATATCTTGTATACAACATATGGATATTGTTCACACAATATATAACTTTTGGTCTCAAAATACCATTTAAGACAGCTTAAGAAGACAAAAAAATAACACTTTCCTCAACATATTTCTTTAAATTTGAAGGTGAATTCATGAAAGCAGAGATTTCTTTAGGTGCTGGCAGGCGCTGAAGGCAGTGCATTGTATCTGACTCATGTTTGCATTATATAGATCTGAACGAAGTGTTTAAATACGATTGTGAGAGAAATGCATATTCAATTTCCTTGTCTCAGCAGTGAGCAGGAAGTAGCGTGGGAACGATCTACAAAGCCGTGCAAGGGATGCTACAGTGCTTTTATTTGGAATGATATAAAGCATTCTATTGACTGCGTCTGAACAATGCTGAACTATGTATAACTTAAATTGACAACCCATCTGATTGTTTTCTTAAATGAATTTATATTAGTTTGGTCTGCATAATGAGTACGAGTAATAACTGTAGTTGGGTAAAAGTATGCTAATTCAACCTAAAAATATAGTGGGGTAAAAATTAAATACACTTGAATAAAGTAACAAATAGCTGTATTTCGTTATGTTACGCCTCTGCCAGTGACTTAATTAAAACAGGTGAACATTTATACCCATTTATCCGTACTGTATGAAACATTTATATTGGAGCACCTCTCTACTGCTTACTCATGTGGGTTTTACACTGGTTTTTGCAAGTGACAAACTTTTCGTATGTTAATATAATACACGCTTCTCAACATGTTATTTTCACACCATGCAGTATATATAACCCAGTTAGAGTTATGGATTTATTTGAATTTGTTCCTGGTAAAAGCTGATTGTGTGAAGACTAGGGGGTGGCACAGAGACCCACACACGAGCACATCAATACAGCCACGGGTTCAAACAAAGGGAGATTATTATTCAAAATACTTTGTGTAAAGCCAATTAACCAGTTGTTTTCTCCTCTTCATCTCTCTCTCTCATCACCGTACTGCCCTCCTCCAGTTGACTGTTGCCTTCCTTCCTCCCAGCTCCAGCTCACCTGGGCAAGGCAGTGCAGTCCCTTTTGTAAAAATGAAAAAGGGCATCTGCCTTAGCTCAAAGTAAACCCTTCCAATGAACTAACTTAAAGTGATATATACCTGAAGGTCAAAACAATAGGCAGTATTTCAGCTTCATGATGGCCCATTTGATGGCACTTGCTTCTTGTTCAATGGTGGACTTGTCCATGGGCTGTTACTCTCTTCGATATCACCCAGTTCTAAAATATTTTTTATTTCCAGATTGACTTCAGCACATTTATCCTCTGGTATCTGGTAGCGGTGCTCACTCAAAATTATGCCAAGTTCAGTGACTATATAGTTTTTAAAACTGAGCTCTTTCTGTCTGAGCTGGTAAAAAAGGTCTAGGGTAGTTCGCAATGCAATCCGAGCAATCACCAACACGAACGGAGATAAAATCATTGACCATAAAAATTTAATGCACACATTTATAGACTACTATAAATCCTTATATTCTACTGAGTTTAAAGAAGACAACACACAATTTAATGCATTTCTGGATACATTACAGACACCACAAATAGATACTTTTAGTGCAGAAGAACTGGATAAAACTCTGGCACTATCAGAATTACTAGATGCTATAAAGTCACTTCAAAGCGGGAAAGCAGCAGGCCCTGTTGGCTACCCTGTAGAAGTTTATAAGAAATTCAACACTCAGCTAGCTCCCTTCTTATTAGCAACATTTACAGAAGCTATAAACATTCAAATTCTACCTCAAACTTTTCGCCAAGCATTAATCACCGTCTTTCCTAAACAAAATAAGGACTTATTATAATGTGCATCATACAGACCAATTTCACTTCTGATAATGATGTTAAGATACTCTCAAAAATCCTATCTAGAAGGATGGAGAAAGTGCTGCCTTCGGTAATATCACAAGATCAAACTGGATTTATTAAAGGCCAACACTTAGCTTCCAATCTTCAATACCTGTTTAATGTAATATACTCACCAACAATGTCAAACACCCCAGAGATATTATTATCGCTGGATGCAGAAAAAGCATTTGCCATAATTGAATGGAACTACCTTTTTACAACATTAAAGAAATTTGGGTTTGGCCCGAACATTTGTGCATGGATCAATCTACTGTATACAAATCCAGAAGCTTCAGTTTGTATTAACAACATCTGTTCAGACTACTTTAAAGTAGAACGTGGTACCAGACAAGGATGTCCTTTGTCACTACTGATACTTGCAATCTCCATTGAACCTCTGGCTGTATACTGTTGAAATTCTTACCAGATAAAGGAGATTATCAGAGAAGGACTTGAACAGAAAATTTCTCTATATGCAGATGATATGGTACTGTATATATCAGACCCACAAAATACTGTGCCTGCAGTCCTAACAGCACTTACAGAATTTTAAAAGATCTCTGGTCTCAAAATTAATTTGAATTAAAGTGTGCTCTTTCCAGTGATTCTCAAGCGTACAATATTAGATTGGACACCTTCCCTTTTATCATTACAGATCAGTTTAAATACCTAGGGGTAAATATCACAAGTAAACATAAAGCTCTTTATCAACTTTCAGTTTTATTACTGGGCAGCAAACATACAAGCTATAAAAGCCTGGACACAAATAGGTGAACATACACAGGCTTGGTCCACAATAGAAATAGAATCCTGCAGTACTTCTTTATATTCTTTGCTTTGTGCTCCTATAAATGTAAGTTATCGGCAATATACTAATAACCCAGTTGTGCTTCTCTCTCTCAGAATATGGAACCAATGTAGAAAGCATTTTAAGATGGAGAATCTTTTACCTGTGGCACCTCTGCAAGAGAACCACTTTTTTCAATCCTCACAGACATATGCAGTTTTAAATATCTGGAAAACAGTTGGGATTAAATTGCTTAGAGATCTTTATATAGACAACATCATTGCATCCTATGAACAATTACATTCCAAATTTAACTTTCCAGCAACACATTTCATTCACTGTCTTCAAATTAGAAACTTTGTCAAACAGAACCTGCCCGATTTTCCTCATCTCGCACCCTCCTCTAAGCTGGAAAAAATATTGCTCAATTCTGAGGACTCAGACAGCATTTCTGCAATATGTAAAATTATTTTACAGTCCCTCCCTTTCAAAGATCCACGAGGACATATCAGAAAAGGACTGGAAGGGAGCAATGCAGAGAATTCACTCGAGCTCCATATGCGCAAAGCATATAGTTATTCAACTCAAAATTATATATCGAGCACATATCTGTCTCGCTTAAAACTGTCCAAAATGTTTCCAGGGCAAGATCCAACCTGCGAACGCTGCAATCAAGTTCCAGCCTCACTGGGTCACATGTTTTGGGCCTGTATCAAATTAACATCATTCTGGACAAAAATTTTTAAGTGCCTTTCAGACAGCCTTGGGGTCACAATCCCTCCTCACCCATTAACAACTATGTTTGGTGTTCTTCTAGATGGGCTTAAAGTAGAGAAGGACAAACAAAAGCTCCTTGATTGTATAGCCAAGCCTACGTCTGTGGAAGAATTTTTACAAATTGTTGATATAACTGCACTACGTTCTCTAATACATTGGTGGACTGAAAATCTTGTTCCACCTACACCTTCTTAACCAGCCACAATATTCCCCTCAGCTGTCACCCATACAGGAGTTTCAACAGAGAAAAGCCAGTAGAGGTTTGTAGCACCCCCCATGTATGCAAAAAGGACAAATGGAAACAGCCTATTCCAATCTTGCCTATCCTCTCTCATTATTTTCTTTAACCTTTGTTTTAGTGTTTAATTAAAGCACTCTACTAAGCCATCCATTTGGGAATGATAAACATATATTTTCAGATGTTTAATACAAAGCAGCTTTGCAATTTCTTCAAATGTGATGGAATTAAAGGCTGTCCCTTGATTTTTGATTTCTTTAGGGATGCTCACATGAGGAAACACCCCAGTCAACTCCATAGCAATTTTTATTTAATTACTCACTCAATACGGGATGACCTCTGTATATAGACAACACCAAAATATATTTGTCTCCACAGGCGGAAATTTTGAGTGGATCGGTTTGATAGAGTAGAGTGAGTTGGTTGAATAAAGTATCTATCTATCTATCTATCTATCTATCTATCTATCTATCTATCTATCTATCTATCTATCTATCTATCTATCTATCTATCTAAATCTAACTTACATACCTCATAACAGTGCAAGGTTGGGATTAATAAAAGTTACTGCTTTTCGCTTTGGTGATCAGCCTCTTGATCTAACAGGTCATTTTCAGTAACAAAATAGGCTACCTGTGGGATGGACTCACAGGTGGATACACAGTTAACAGAAACAACTGCATTCCTGGTGTGCTTAAGGGAGTCATTATTCCACTGCTTCCTTTTAAAAACATGGTAATTTCCTGTGGTTGATGAGAGGATTGGCTAAATCACTTTTACGCATGAAGGTGCAATTGGTTGTGACACTTCAGAGGACGTAATTAAGGTACCTGTGCCCAAGATAATATAAAAGGAGCATTAGTTAGTTAGAAGAGAAATCAAAAGAAACCAAGGCTCAAGAAAGGCAAAACTGAGAGTGTGAGCCAGCGTGGTGGTAAGGATGCAGGCGTTCAGTGGCCCCACAAGGAAACTTGAGAAATAGTGCCCCAGGGGTGGGTCATTCCTTTTGAACATTCTGGGAGATCAAGTGCAAATGAGGGATTCCTCCAGCCCTCCTGGACTGACGGATGAGTGGCAGGATCACGTAGGTACACGTCCATGCATTCTAGTGGATGTCGATGGATGGTGGTCAAGACAAAAGCTAGAGAGATGGACCATGGCTGTTGGCATCTCGGCCTGGCTGTAAGACCCGAAGGATGAGTTGGGGGGATGGAGGGTGAAAGACGCGCTAGACTGCCAGGAAAAACAAGAAAAGAAAAACCAATGTCTGCATGGTTTTATTGTTGGATTTAAATGTTTGAAAGAACCATATTTCTGGTTTGAATCTCCATGATTACACTGATTTTACTCAGTACTATTTATTCATTAATTGAGCTTACAGTGCATTTTATTTGCACTTAGAACTAGGTGATTAAAAGCACTGTGAACACTGTTTGCACCAACATCCTGTTGCCCAGTTCACCCATGTCCATGATGAGGAAGAAATGACAGCTGAGGTCAAGCCAGGCATCAAACTAGAGTGAGATTAGTTAGTAGTGATCCTTTTGACATGGTTTGTGGCATTAGATGCATGCAGGTCTGCAACAGATGGAAAAGCACAGCCAATCATTTTCTCAGCAGACAACACAACACATTTAATTTATTTCTGAAGTGGACTGTTGCTGAACCAAACTAGAAAAAATAGAGAATGTGATCACACTTTCAATTATGGCTTTGTAGAATTGTACTACAATGGGCTGGCAAATACTTCTTACACCAACTAAAGAAATTAAATATGTCCACTTTTTAGTGATGGAAATGGTTTAAATGTCCCAACTGAGAGTTTTGAGATAGTTGTCCCCAACAATTTGAAGGATTCCACCATATTGACAGTAGAACCATTACTTTCTAGAAGAGGTTGTATCAAATGTTTGCAAAACTCAATTACCATTTCCACTGTCTTGGTGGTTTTGAGTACCAGGTTATCAGTAGCGCATTAAGACAAAAGACAAGTCACCTTCTTTCTTTATGCAGTTTCATTTCCATTATCAAATGATTCAATGATGGTGGTGTCATCTGTGAATTTAATGATTTTTTTTACTGCAGGTTTAGTGGACCTACAGTCATTGGTGTACAGGGAATAGAGTAGGGGGAATGTTCACAGCCTTGAGGGGCACCTATGCTGAGACAGAGCACACTGCGTACAGAGTGGCCTTTGTTTAGGCCCGCACTCAGGATGTCTGGGTTTGGTTTAGCTGGCTGGTTATAAGTATTGCTTATTTGTCCACATTTAATATTAGACCAGTCTTTCATAATTATTACAGTATATGGAGAATAGAAATATACCAACAAAGTCACTCTTTTTGGATTGCCTTGAAATGTTATAAAGCATTCACTCATGGGATACAAGTGGGAATCTCCATTTGTGCAGGTGACCACAGTCTTTTTATTTATAAATTGTGGTGGGTGAATGAATTAGCAAATAATAATGGTAACTTTACTGCCAGAATCAACCATAGCTATTATTCTTTGATTTATTAAAATAATACCTGTACAAAGGATAGAAGACATGTTAGTTACCATCACCTCACAGTACCATTATAATCATTTCCAACCACAGTTCATTGATTCCTCAAGGCAGGGGCTATTTTTAAATGTTATGCCTGAGTTCTCCACACTTGTAACAGCGGCTCAGAGGTGGGAACACTTCTTTGCATTGAGTAGGCAGGTCTGGTTCTCTTCATGTATCATCTACTGCCGGTTGAACAGGTTGACTTTTTCCCAATCTGTAGTCATCCTGTGTGCCTTAACAATTTTCCAGAGGTCTTCCATTGTTCTTGTTATCCATGTTTGTCTCCATACTTATCTGGCAAGGCATGGAGTAGATGACAGCATGAAGCCATCTCTACTAAGTGGGCCCTCTTTCCACATAAGTCAAAGGCTCATACCTGGACTGGTTAGCTACACTCAGACTGCCACTACTGGTATTTTATGGCATATACATTTGAGGCCATCCCATAACATGCAAGGATCTCCCTATTAACTATATTATAGTCAGCCATAACCTGCATACCTAGGTCATAATAAACCCTTCTGCATCTCACAGGAGAGGAATGGGGTTAATTTATGTGCCCAGTCCTACTTTAGCCATCTATGTCTTTCTATTTCCACTCAAAGATGTTTTAATGTCATCTGTTTTTGAAGACATATAAGTACCTGCAACTGACCATGTGTTCTTTTGGTCTGTATACTGACTTCTGACAATCTTCTTGCTTACTCCTCTGCAAAGTTGGTTTGCTGGCTGGTTACCCGTAAGTCTAGATGTTGTACAGTTTCAGCCAACTGTTGTACCACAGTCCTGCATTCCTGTTGTTCTGTCTTCTTGTAGCAATGATCCTTTTAACTATGCTACTGTAGAAACATACAGGATAAGAGGAAATGTGTTGAGGCTCTGTCTGAACACCCTGTTTAACGTCCCAAATCAATAATGAAAGTAAGGTGTTAATAGTGGCGAAGCTTCTCATTTTCGATGTGTTATGTCAGCATACTGATGAGGATTGGAGAAACAAGTGGGAGACAGACATCTAGATTGAAAAGGGCAAAACCATGAGATCAAAAACACGCATGTCAAAGTCAGAATAAGAGACAAAATAAATTGTGATAAAATAACGTGATCGACACCAGAAGGAAGGTTTAATCAAAAAGAGATCATAGCATGCACTTTGGAAAATAGGTTTGTTATCCACAGCAAAGGATAAGAAATGATCTGTTTGACAATCTTTAAACCTTTCAGAGATCACAGCGTCAGAGGACATGTCCCTAATACCAGCAGAAACAATCACAGTAATCATAATCTTGGATGAATCGCATCAGAATAGAACATAAAACTTCAGATAAAAGGAGAAATCAAAATAAAGGTCAGAATCTTAATCAACAGCTCCCAAAGCTCCAAAATGAGTATCAGATCTCTAAAACTTCTCCAGATAAGACAGAAAAGATAAGAATAAAATCCAATTCAGAAGACAGTGTCCCTGAACACCGTTGAGTTGCCAAAATGATACTTTAATGTTGGAGCCTCTTCCTGTTCTAATGCAGGTCTGACAAAGAATGCCGTCTTCCAATGAAGGATTTCAGTATCCAGGTAAATGTAACAGGTATGGCTAGTTGTGATTGTAACAGAAGCGATGTCATTAATCTTCTGGCTGATTCTGTTCCATTATAGGAGAAAATGGAAACCATGTCAATAATGGTGCATCGTTCTTTTTCTTCCAGCTGAGACAATTTAACCTATTACCCATAAGACACTCTCATGTATGACAGCTGAAATTTAAGTATTTCACCTTCATTGCTCAGAATCATCACAAAATGCTGGTCTTTCTTTGCTTTTGTAGTGCTAATTATTTGTTCACTAGCAAAATACCCGCGCTTTGCAGCGGCGAAGTACTGCATTAAAATTTTTATTAAGAAGAAAATTTAACCTTTTTAAACTGAGGGAAAATATGTCAATAATTATTTGTTAAGGATCTCTTTGTATACCATGTTGTCAGTTCGGCCCTCCGGTTGTAACATGACCAAGCTGTGCGCTGAGCTTACTCTTGAGCATGTAACTTACAGTTGGCCATGTGAACAGTAATCTTGTCTCAAATCTCACAGCTTGGATTGCTGCTGTCATAATCGGTTTGAGTTTCATGGTTTGTTTCAATTATGACAGTATTTGCAGGATTTGTTGTATTGAAGTGACATTCGGCATCTGTCAAGCGTTGTAAGCACACAACCGGTTTCAGCGATAAAATCACATCCAGCTTTTGAGAGTTTAAACATTCATAAACATCAAAGTGTCCACTACTGAAATCGTCACCTGTGAATGTAAGATGTTTAAGAGGCATTGGCGGTTGTCGAAAGGTGTAAAATATTTGGCCATTTCGGTACACTTGAAAGCGACAACCGAACAATTCAGCGGCAGCCATCAACTCACATGCAGAACCATAGGTGAAGGGCTTAAGCATTTCATTCTTCTAATGCTCCTGTGTAGTATAATTACCTCCTGTACCGTCATCAGTCCACACCTTGAACCTGTCCCAGTCATTCAATACATAAGACACAATGTTCCTCCGGATATCAAGAGTGAGCCTGATATGGCCGTGTAATATGTAACAAAGAGAATGGAAAAGGTAGGTGGTATCTCCGGGCATGGAAACCACTCGGTAAGTGATAGTTCTTTGATCGATAGTGATCATCTCGATAGACATGGTAATGGGGTTGGAATGATAAAGGAAATGGGTACCTGAGCAATGTAAAGTAAGTGTAAAATACCTATACAATAACTATAATTGTAATAAACAAACAATAAAACAGCGGAGAAGCCGTGGATTAAACAAAAGGCTGTAGTTATCAGTAGGGAGACGTGAATCCGTGGCGAAGCAAGGAAGGGAATGTAGAGACTGGAGCGACGGACGGCCTTATATAGGCAGGCAGCCAACAACGTGGGAGGTGTTGGGATGGGGGACCCAATGCCGCCTTACACGGTGACCGAGCTGCAGGCTATGGACGTATATATGTACGTAAGTAGGATTCAGTTAGCGTTGGGAACCCGTGTACCAAATTTCTTGAAGATGGGCCCATAAGTAACAAAGACTGTTGAAAAGTTCAATATGGCGGCCGACAGTGGCATCATACCACCGAAATAAGTACATACATTGGTTTCGGTTAGTGCAGGGAAGCCGCCTACCAAATTTCGAGAAGATGGGGCCATAAATAAGAAAGTTCAACATGGCGGACGTTGTTGACCGTTATGACCATTACGCGTAGAATTTCTAAATGAAACCTGTTTAATTTTTGTAAGTAAGCTGTAAGGAATGAGCCTGCCAAATTTCAGCCTTCTACCTATACGGGAAGTTGGAGAATTAGTAACGTTGAAACGTTCAGTATGGCGGCTGACAGTGGCATCATACCACCGAAATAAGTATGTACATTGGTTTCGGTTAGCGCAGAGAAGCCGCCTATCAAATTTCGTGAAGATGGGGCCATGAATAAGAAAGTTCAATATGGCGGACATTGTTGATCGTTATGACCGTTACACGTAGAATTTGGAAATGAAACCTGCTTAACTTTTGTAAGTAAGCTGTAAGGAATGGGCCTGCCAAATTTCAGCATTCTACCTACACCTGAAGTTGGAGAATTAGTCACGTTTGGAAAATTCAATATGGCGGCCGACAGTGGCGTCATACCACCGAAATGAGTACGTACATCGGTTTTGGTTAGCGCAGGGAAGCCACCTACCAAATTTCGTGAAGATGGGGTCAGCCTTCTACCTACACGGGAAGTTTGAAAATTGGTGACGTTGGAAAGTTCAATATGGCGGCCGACAGTGGCATCATACCATCGAAATAAGTAAGTACATCGGTTTCGGTTAGTGCAGGGAAGCCGCCTACCAAATTTCATGAAGATGGGGCCATAAATAAGAAAGTTCAACATGGCGGACGTTGTTGACCGTTATCGACCGTTATGACCGTTACGTGTAGAATTTCGAAATGAAACCTGCTTAACTTTTGTAAGTAAGCTGTAAGGAATAAGCCTGCCAAATTTCAGCTTTCTACCTACATGGGAAGTTGGAGAATTAGTGATGAGTCAGTGAGTCAGTCAGTCAGTCAGTGAGTCAGTCAGTCAGTGAGGGCTTTTCCTTTTATTATTATAGATTTATTTTTTTATTTAATCCTACCTCTCTTTTATAAAAAAAAATCCTGGGAGGGAGAGACCCAAAAGCGTTGGAGAGAAAAAAATGCAAAAAAGAAATAGAATAATCTAGGTGCAAATTCAGAAAATAAGGAAAGTAATAATCAGCCCAGAACAAGTGGAATTGAAGAAAAGCAGGTCCAGTCGGGCTTAGAAATAAAAGACAAAGTAGAACTTCATTAAGACGTTCAAACACGTTGGTGTGATACACTTGCAGAGTAGGTTAGAGAATATGAAAGCAGTGGTATTCGAATGGCTGAAAAAAAATGTTTACGCAATACAAATGTAGAGAAAGTTAAAGAATATGAAAGTAGTAAAATTAGAAAGTATCAAAAAAAAAAGATAGCAAAGATCGCAGTAGTGCAAACAAACGGAAATTATTACTCGGAGAAATAACGGAAAGGCGAATAGAAATCGAATATATGGACATAGGTGATATGTCAGATGTATGTAAATATTGTAAGGCTTTGAAGTTTAAGTCAGAGACTTGTAGATTGTCTAATTCGTGTTGCCATCAGGGAAAAGTAGCACAATGAGGAGGCGTATCCAAGAGAATTAAAAGATTTAATGTTTGGGGAAAGTGAAATCCACAAACACTACAGGCTAAATATCCGAGTCTACAATAATCTTTTCGCATTCGCATCATTTAAAGCTCAAAACGTAGATTTTCACAAGAATGGACCATACGCTATGAGAATCTGTGGTCCAGCAACAATTAAAGCTACGACAAGTTTAAAGAAACCAAAATTCGGTCAGGTGTGTATTTATGATCATGGAGAAGCGATGCAACATAGAATCGAAAGAGTTAAGCGATCGGACGTAATTGAACTTCTACAGACAATAATGGATACAAATCCATATGTCCAAAAGTATCGCACTTTGCACAAAATTTATCTGCAAAACACGGACAAAGAAGTTTTCTTGGATTTCTTTATGAATCAGAAAGACCACGCACGCATATATAATAAACCAACATGTGACAAATTATCAGCAATAATAGATTAGAAAGACAGAAATATCAAAAACAGAGTAGATATTCGTGTTTATCCAAAAGCAAAACATGCATCGACAATTCTGTCTAATAATTCACCACATTACGATCCATTACTCTTTCCTTTGCTCTTCCCAGATGGAAAAACAGGATGGTCATACAATTTGAAACACAAGAGTTCAGAAAAACAAATAACACCAACACAATTTTTCAGGGCAAAATGAGCGATACGTTCCAATGTATTTAACCCACTTCTGTCATCTCAACGTCTAATGCAACATTACATTATTAATGTGTAGCTAAAAGTTGAAGCTAATCGTCTTTTCTTTATTAAATCGAACCAGATAAAACTTAGAAAGCAACATAAGCAAAGTCTCATTGATCATGTTCAAACTTCAAATATCAATAGTTCAGACAAATTCAAAATAGGTAAAGCAGTAATATTACCATCATCATATCAAGGAAGTCCAAGAGCATTGCAACAATTATATCATGATGCAATGGCAATATCCAGAACTATTGGTCTGCCAGATTTATTCATTACAATGACGTGCAATCCACATTGGCCAGAAATCCGGAGATTCTTGAAAACAGTTCCACCTGCTACATCGGCTCAGGATATTCCGACCTTCATAAGTAGATTGTTTTATCAGAAAGTCTTAATTTTATTGAAAGAACTTGAAACGGTGTTCGGTCAAATCCGAGCATACATTTGAACGTTCAAATTTCAAAAGCGGGGTTTACCTCACATGCATTTATTGGTTACTTTGCAAAAATAATATTAACTGCTGATGATGTAGCTCATTTTTCTGTGCTGAAATTCCAAACAGAGAAACGTATCCTGAATTTTGGTACAAACTCATTAAACACTTGTCTCATGGATCTCATCGAAAAGATTCAGCATGTTGGGACTCAAAAGATTCCAAATATTATCTTTACCGAAGTCCTGAAATAAAAGTGA